>NC_041398.2:204211735-204326735 GCF_900747795.2 Erpetoichthys calabaricus
GTTGCCCTACGGCGTGTGGTTCGTTTATACCTCGTGTCTTCTCATTAAACTTTTATCTCGCGAATATGTTATTGCAATCCGCAGCGGGAGCGTTTCTATAAACTTAATTTAAACTTACGTTTTACACCGTGCTTTGTTTCCCTTATGAACATGCTTGTATGCTTCACTCGCTCCCTTCTCAATTGTTTAATGAATTTTTTGTTCTTCGCTGTTTGCGGCTCCTCCTTCATTTGTCCCTACTGCGTTCACAGTCTTTTCACGTGATTACGTGGGAGGCGTGATGACGTGACACTCAACTCCTCCTCCCACGGCCATCGAGCTGCCGTCCATTACAGTATATTGTGAAAAAAGAGGTTCCAGTTATGACCATTACGCATTGAATTTCGAAATGAAACCTGCCTAACTTTTGTAAGTAAGCTGTAAGGAATCAGCCTGCCAAATTTCAGCCTTCCACCTACACGGGAAGTTGCAGAATTAGTGATGAGTCAGTCAGTCAGTCAGTCAATCAGTCAGTCAGTCAGTCAGTCAGTGAGGGCTTTGCCTTTTATTAGTATAGATTTCTTGGCCTATTGGTTTATAGTCTGGGTTTGTTCTGTAAGTCTCCCTCAGAGGGCAATTTTTGAAAGTATTTTAGGACTTCCGTGATTTTGAGACTCCTGAGTTACAACAGTGTCCATTTAGCAAAAAGTTTGAAAACCACCAGAACGCCCTCTTGAAATGTCTATGTACGTGCCTTCAAAAAGAATTCAGAACCCCTTCACCCTTTTCAAATTTTGTTACGTTGTAGCATTATTCCTAAATCAATTAAATTAATTTTTTCTCACATCAAAAGACACTCTACCCCAGAATGACCAAACCAAAAATGGAATTTTAAAACTTTTTGTACATTTATTAATAACTAGCAAAATACCCGCGCTTCGCAGCGGAGAAGTAGTGTGTTAAAGAGGTTATGAAAAAAAAAGGAAACATTTTAAAAATAACGTAACATGATTGTCAATGTAATTGTGTTGTCATTGTTATGAGTGTTGCTGTGTTTTATATATATAAAATACACACACACACATATAAACATATATATACATATACATATACACATATATATACATATCTACATATATATATATATATATATATATATATATATACATATACACATCCACATATCAACATATATATATACACATATATACACACACACACGCTTTATGGGTGATGATTGTTTTACTGTTTTAATCTTTATTTTATTTTATTGTAGAATCAACTCCTATCTGCGCACAGCAGGGCAGCCGTGGGCGGATGCGTATGGTGTATTCACTCCATGTTATCGTGCATTGCGCCGTCAGTGGTATTTTGATAAAAGAATTTGAACAACATATAAGAAGCGTATAAATTATTAAACAGTAAAACATTAACATTTAAGAAGTAAAGTTACATGAAGTACTACTGCAGTGCCTTCGGGTATACCTCATTTTTTGTTTGCCCATTACATGCTTAAATGTATACATTTTTTGGTGCACCTACCTGAGAACACGCGACATATAACCGAGCGTGGGGAGAAGCATGGATTTTAAACACGCGTTGAGTTCATCTGCTGGTCTCCCTCGTGGAATAACTGGTAATGTTTGACTAAAATCTACAGCGAGTAAAACGACATTACCTCCTATTTTTTTTTTTTACGATCTCTGAGATCTTGCTTTTTTCGGTTCAAGGCTTCATAAGCTCTTTTATGTTGTATGGTGTACTTATCCCAAACCATCATCTTTGAATGTTGCAAGACTTTCGCCTTGTATGTAGATCGGGGTAATTACATTCATTGCATTCCTAGTCTGAATCACAATCTGATTGTATGGGTGGTTACCTGGCACTGTATGGTTGCCACCCGTCCTTTAAAATACGGAATCGTGCCGCGTTTGAGAATGAAATTGCGCGTCCCGTTTTGAATCAATACTGGACGGGATTTATCCCGTATTTTTTTTATCATTTTTTTTTTTAAAGCAGCGTCTCATGCAAATCATCCCACACGCATTTTATGAAGATGCCTCCTTTCCTACTTTGGATTGTGTAATACTTGATGTCATCGTTAGTTTGATTGGTGTTTTTAACTGTCCAGTGAGTAGGGCGTGTCTTTTAAGTACAGTCTGCAAAGTGTTGGCACTGAGATGTGGCGTCAGCGCCATAGTTGAAGCCCCTAACGTTGCGGTCAGCAAGTCGGCAAACATCCGCCATGTGCCGTCTTTCAGTTGCGAGAAGCAGATCATAGAATGGTTGAAACTGTTGCCCCTAACGTTGCGCCACGGCGTGTGGTTCGTTTATACCTCGTGTCTTCTCATTAAAGTTTTATCTCACGAATATGTTATTGCAATCCGCAGCGGGAGCGTTTCTATAAACTTAATTGAAACTTACGTTTTACACCGTGCTTTGTTTCCCTTATGAACATGCTTGTATGCTTAACTCGCTCCGTTCTCAATTGTTTAATTAATTTTTTGCTCTTAGCTGTTCGCGGCTCTTCCTCCATTTCCCCCCTACTTCGTTCTTTTATCTCGCGAATATGTTATTGCAATCCTTAACGGGAGCGTTTCAATAAACCGATTGAAAATAGTTTTGCATTTACCTTTTTAGTAAAAGGCGAGCTTTTAAGCCTGAGAAATCACCCCGTAAATGCACACGTTTAATTGCACATGTGTTAATATGTATGGTTACACAGTATTAAAAGACAGTGAACAACGTCAGTTACCTTTGTTCCCGCGTTTGATAAAAGGTGAGCTTTTAAGCCTGAGAAATCACCCCGTAAATGCACACGTTTAATTGCACATGTGTTAATATGTATGCTTACACAGTATTAAAAGACAGTCAAAAATTAACGTCATTTACCTTCGTTCCCGCGTGTGACTCGTGCTGTAAATCTCTTCCTTGTTTTTAGTTCACGTGATTACGTAGGAGGCGTGATGACGCGATACGTGACTCCGCCTCCTCCATTACAGTGTATGGACAAAAAATATGTTCCAGTTATGACCATTACGCTTTGAATTTCGAAATGAAACCTGCCTAACTTTTGTAAGTAAGCTGTAAGGAATGAGCCTGCCAAATTTCAGCCTTCCACCTACACGGGAAGTTGGAGAATTAGTGATGAGTGAGTCAGTGAGTCAGTCAGTCAGTCAGTGAGGGCTTTGCCTTTTATTATTATAGATAAAAAACTGAAATATCACATTGAAATGGGTATTCAGACACTTTGCAATGACAATTGAATTTTGGCTCAGTTGCTTCCCATTCTATTGATTATTTTTGAGATGTTTCTACACCTTGCTTAGAGGTGGTAAATGCAATTGATTGCATGTAATTGGGAAAGCCACACATCTGTCTCTAGAAGGTTTTACAGTTGGCAGTGTGTATCAGAACAAAAACTAAGCCACGAAGATGAAGGAATTGCCAGGAGAGATTAGAGACAGGATATTGTAGAGGCGCAGATCTGGGGAAGATTGCAACAACTTTCTGCAGCAATGAAGGTTCCCAGAGCAGAGTGGCCTCCATAATTCTTAAATGGAATATGTTTGCCACAACCATGACTCTTTAGACCTAGTGTGGTGTATGGCCAGGGCCCGGCCAGGACACCTCTGCGCTGGAAGGACCTGTGGAGGCAGCGTATCCAGAGCATTACCTCCCCCGGAGCACTAGGTGGCAGCCCTCCTGGGTTGCAGCGGTGACTCAGACTCCTGCAGGGCTCCATGGAAGCTGGAGTTTGGTACAGACCTGTTGGGTTCCATGGGTGTCGCCAGGGGGTGCTGCTGAGCCCTTAACTGCCCAGAACTAGGTCAACGAGCACCTGGAGCACTTCTGGGTGCGTTATACAAGGAGCCAGCAGCCACTATTCCAGGAGCCAGAGTTGGGTGAGAGAAGACAAAGCTTGCTGGATGAAGATTGGTGGCAAAGAAAGAGAGGGGAAGGAAAAGATTAATAGAAGTGTTTGGTGTGCTGTACACGTGGGAAATGGGGAGAGGTGTTTCCCATGGGAAAATGAAAAAATAAAAACGTGTGCCCTGAACTTGTGTATTGTGTCTGTCTGTGTCGGGTTTGGGTGGCAGGAGTGCCCCCTTCAGGCCACACGGGCCAAACAGAACAATCGGCAGAGAAGGGCTTGGCAAGAGAAGCGACAAAGAAGCCAATGGTCACTCTGGCTGAGCTAAAGAGAAACTTCGGAGATGGGAGAAACTTCTAAAAGGACAACCAAAACTGCAACACTCCATCAGTATGGGCTATATGGCCAGTCAACACATGAAATCCCACTTGGAGTTTTGTAAAAAGTCACCAAAAAGACTCTCAGACTATGAGAAACAAGATTCTCTGGTCTGACAGAACCAAAACCAAACTGTTTGGCTTCATTTCTAAGTGTTACATATGTCTGAAGGAAACCTGGCCGCACTCACCTCTGCAATACCAATCTACCAGTGAAGGATGGTAATGAGTGCTTTGGGGTTGTTTTGCAGAAGCAGGAACTGGGAGACTAGACAGGGCTGAGGGAAAGCTAAATGGAGGACAGTACAGAGATATCCATAATGAAACCCTACTCCAGAGTGTGCTGGAACTCAGACAAGACTGAGGGTTCACCTTCAAACAGGATAATGACTAAAGCAAAGCTAAGACAACGGAATAGTGGCTTAGGGTCAACACTGCTAATGTTCTTGAGTGGTCAGCCAGAGGCCAAATAGAACAGTTCTGAAATGCTCTAAAAATATTTGTCCTCTAACGGTCTCCATCCATCGTAACAGAGCTTGGGAGGATCTGCAGAGGAGAATGACAGAAAAATCCAAATCCATGTGTGCAAAGCTTGTTGCATCATACCCCAGACTCCAGGCTGTAATCGCTGCCTAACGTGCTTCAATGAAGTACTTAGCAAAGGGTCTGAATATTTGCGTCACTGTGATACTGTATTTCAGTTGTTTATTTTTAATAACCTTGCACAAAATGTGTAAAGTCTTGTTTTAGCTTTGCTTCATGTGGGGAAAAAAAGAAATGTAAATGATTTTAACAACATAGCCTAATTTGTAAAAAGTGAGGGGGCCTGAATACTTTCTGAAGGTGCTGTATGTATGATATTAAACCACTACATCATGCAAATTATTGTAGACTATCACAGACTTTACCTTTGAAAAGTTAAAGGAGGACTAACAAAATCCACACCTCCCCACTCCTGCAGCACAACAAATATAAATATACAGGTTATATGGCACCCATGAATACAGGTATACAAATGCCACTACTCATAGAGCTACAAACTGTTCCCATATCATAATTTATCAAGCATGACTTTAAATAGTACTTTTTAATTATTGGTTTACCTCAACAATGTGTAGGTATTATTCTTTTTATTTACCATTGATGCTGTTTTCAGAAGAATATGCTGCCTTTTGAAATGTTTGCATTTATTGTTGTCTCCTAATTGCATTCCTAATTTTCCTCTATTCTCCTCCTCTTTAGAGAGAAACCAAGGGCCAGTTTCTCCTAGACCACATCTGCAATCACTACAGCCTATTAGAGAAAGATTATTTTGGCATCAGATATGTTGACCCAGAAAAGCAACGGGTATGTAATAAAAGGCTATTTATTTTCCTAAAGCTACAATAATATTACTGGAAAACTCATAAGCTGTGCTGTGTTCCACAGTGTTGGGTACTATAATGTTCTGTTATATACAGTATGTTACAAATAATTTAAGGGAATGCCGTAATACGTTTAAAACTGTAGTGCTAAAGAATGTGTATCTTTAGGAGAGATGACATAACAATGTCTCTGTATTCTGCTTGTCTTTTATAAAGTTCTATTTAGTTTTAAGACCCCTTCACATTCCTTCATTTCATCTCAAAATTAAAAACTTTGGTTTTGTGGCACAGACATTTATTCTGAACTTTCTATTTTTTCAATTTTTTTGACAAATCACACTGTTTTCTTCAGCTTCACCTCTGAAGTTTCACTTTTTGCTGTTAGCCCTTTAGAGAATGAAACATTTTGTTGGCCTGTTTGTTTCCTTTGTCAGTCTGTGTTAAACTATAAGAAAGAAATGTGACCAACTAGCTAATCTTGTAATGCACATTTCCACACTGCTTTCTTAAAATAAGTGTGAACTAGTTTTATGTGGATATTACATTATTAGCTAAATATGGGAATGAATCAAAGTAAGTGAACAGTCCAAACTTTATGAGCTTCTTAAAGTCAATAGATTAATATTCTAAGAAAGCATGTTAACATATGCAGTAAAATGAATGGCTGTGAAAGAAAACCAAGCTACACACTGACAACAAAGATACTATAAAGTAGTCTCAGATCTTGTCATGAATTTCTTTTAAATAAGTGTCCCCATTGTTACTCTGTAAAGTGTTCGTTGTACTGTATATTCTTATTTTAATTCAGTAGGTCTGTTAGAAAGAGGCAAGTGAACACTCCATTCTACTACAGCCACTCAGACAAGGCAAAGAGAGTCCTATGGCTTGTCTAGACACCAATAAGAAAGGCAGCCTACAAGCAGTAAATCATCCTGTAGACTGTGGAAAGTTGGCAGAAAATTAGAAACTCAAAAAGTGCAACTTATTGCATGATTCAAGCTATGCCATGTTTAAGGTGAGGCTAAAGGAAATGCATTGTTCTTTAATAGTAATATATACAGTACAAGTTTGCGAGAGAAGACACAACAATTCCCAGAATTGCTTAAAAACTTTATTAAACAAAATAGAAAGGTTTATTTTAGCCACTGCCAAAATACAGTGGAACCTCGGTTCACGAACGTCTCGGAACATGTACAAATCGGTTTACGACCAAAAAGTTTGCCAAACTTTTGCATCTGTTCACGACTACACACTCGGTATATGAACAAGCCAGTTTCCCTTTCGGTTTGTACGTGTTCAGTCTCTCCCTGTGCATTTCCTGTGCAGTGAGCAAGAGAGAGAGAGCGAGAGAGCGCGACACACACACGAGAGAGAGACACACACACATAGGTGCGAGAGAGAGACACACACACACAGGCGCATGAGAGAGAGACACACACACACAGGCGCATGAGAGAGAGACACACACACACAGGCGCGTGCGAGAGAAACACACACACACACAGGCGCGCGAGAGACACACACACACACACAGGCGCGCGAGAGAGACACACACACACACACAGGCGTGCAAGAGAGACACACACACAGGCGCGCGAGAGAGAGAGACACACACACAGGCACGCGAGAGACAGACACACACACACACACACAGGCGCGCAAGAGAGAGAGACACACACACAGGCGCGCGAGAGAGAGAGAGACACACACACAGGCGCGCGCGAGAGAGAGAGAGACACACACACAGGTGCGCGAGAGAGAGACACACACACACAGGCGCATGAGAGGGAGACACACACACACACAGGCGCGCGAGAGAGACACACACACACAGGCGCACGAGAGACACACACACACACACACAGGCGCGCGAGAGAGAGACACACACACACACACACACACACACACACACACACACACACACACACACAGGCGCGCGAGAGAGAGAGAGAGACACACACACAGGCGCGCAAATGAGAGACACACACACACAGGCAGCGCGAGAGAGACACACACACAGGCAAGCAAGCGAGAGAGAGGGCTGGATGCATAAGGTAGAGAAGGCAGTTAAAGAATGCACTGGGCTTGTTTTTGTTTTCACTTCTGTTTCCAGTGATCGGTTCGTAGTGTGCATTGTTGCAATGTTACTTTTCTTGGTGGTTTATTAAATTACGGATTTTTTCAAATGTTAATTTTTTTTTCTTGTGCTTAAAACTCTATTGCAGTGTTAGTTTTCTCTGTTGTTCAAGGTTTTCTCAGTGTTATTCAATGTTTTTACATTTAGTTTACTATTACGCTGTGCATTCTATGGTTTAATTAACTATATTTGTGCTTAAAAACTAAAAAAAATATATATATTTACATATAGTTCGTATGGTCTGGAACGGATTAATTGTATTTACATACAATCCTAAGGGGGAAATTACTTCGGTTCACAACCAAATCGGGTTACAACCAGAGTTTTGGAACGAATTATGGTCGTGAACCGAGGTTCCACTGTACTCCTCTTGAGAAACAACACACTTGTTCCACCACATCTCCCATTCCTAGGAAACATTACCTGTCCTTACCCTTTGTTAACATGTCTAGAGGCTCTCATGTTTTTTTCCTGGATTTCTTCCATGGTAGTAAATCTTCCCTTCAGTGTTAATTTTAATTTATAAACAAAAGCAGTCACTAGGACTAGCTGACGAATTTGGGGAGTGCAAAAGAGCAGCCACATTGTTTTTGCTCAAAAACCTTTTGTCTGTCAAAGCGATGTGTGCAGCTGTGTTTTTATGTTGCAAAATGCAGTTTTGTGTGCACCATTGCTCCGGACACTTTTATCTTGATGCTTGTCTGCAGATGCCTCAGCAGTTTATTGTAAAGTTGATGATTAATATTCTTGTCATGGGAAACAAACTGTTGTCCATCAATGTTTAAAAATGCGAACATTGTTGTGTTGATGTTTGATATGACCAGTTTTGCTTTTTTATGGTTTGATTGTCACTTTTTTCTTGTAAGTAGAACTGTAAAACTTTGCTTTGACATCCATCCATCCATTATCCAACCCGCTATATCCTAATTACAGGGTCATGGGGATCTGCTGGAGCCAATCCCAGCCAACACAGGGCGCAAAGCAGGAAACAAACCCTGGCAGGGCGCCAGCCCACCGCAGGGCACGCACACACACACACACACACACACACACACACACACACACACACACCCACTAGAGACAATTTAGGATCGCCAATGCACCTAACCTGCACGTCTTTGGACTGTGGGAGGAAACCCGGAGGACACGGGGAGAACATGCAAACTCCACGCAGGGAGGACCCGGGAAGCAAACCTAGGTCTCCTTACTGCAAGGCAGCAGCGCTACCCACTGTGCCACCATGCCACCTGCTTTGACATTTTTGACAAATAAATAAATAGTTACAGTATGGTAACAAGAAACACCCAATGACCTCTTTTGAATGTCACTTGTTGGCTGAGGCTTCCTAGAGTTTAATAAATACTTAGCTTTCTAAAGCACTTTGGCAGTCAAAATGTCAAATGGTAATGTGCTTGCTGGAATTTGATTGAATATGGCTTCTGGGCAGCACAGGGGAGGATATAATACAAGGCAAGTATGGAGTACAGCAGTAAAATTTTGTATAGTAAGCACCCATGAGAAACATCAGTAGCATTTTCATCACAATTCAACTAAATGTTATAAAAACAGTTTTAGTAAAAACAGACTTTCTGAAAAAAGCTTTCAAGATGGTTAGAAAGAAGCTTTTGTATTTTGCCTGCACTGTAGTGTCTTCAGCCAAAAAAAAAAATCACTTTCAGCAATGACATCTGTTGCACACTATTTATAACACAGATAACTGTATGTTTATTCTGCTAATTAAGTCATCCTTAATGTTATATATTGAAATGCATGTGGATAGTGGAGAGATACAGTATCATTCTTAACAGTTAGTTAGATGTGTTTGCTCCTGGATTCTTTGGTGTTTAAACAAGTTTTAGAATATGAAATACAGTACCTGTCTTTCCAACTTTTATAAAGAATAGGGGGCTTCGCTCGCCAACCCCCATTTTTGTTTTTCCGGATACACACTTTTAAGATTTTTTTTTCTTTGAATTGTTGCTATTTCATTAGTTTTATTTCTGAACTTCTGTAAAAACAATATTTGGAATCTTTCGAGTCCCAATGCGTGGAATCTTTTTGATGAGGTCAGTGAGACATGTGTTTAATGACTTTGTACCAGAATTCAGGATAGGTTTCTCTGTTTGGGATTTCAGCACAGACAAAGCGATCTACGTCATCAGCAGTTAATAATTTTTTTTCAAAGTTACCAATAAATGCATGTGAGGTACACTCCGTTTTTGAAATTCTCTTGACTTAAACTTCAAAGCCTTACAATATTTACATACTTCTGACATATCACTTACAGTATGTCCATATATTCAATCTTTATTCGCCTTTTAGTTATTTCTCTGAGTAATAATTTCTCTTTGTTTGCGCTAATGCGATGTTTACTTTCTTTCATATTCTGTATCTTGTTCTGCATGTGTTTCGCGCCTATGTTTTTTTTGAGTCTTTTGAATTCCAGTTTTCATTATCTCGAACCTGCTATGCATGTGTTTGGCCCCCTTGTTTTTTAACCTTTTTATGACATTTTACTTTGTTTTCTACTCTGTCTTTTATTTCTGAACTCGCTTTGTCTTGCTTTTGATTCAATGACACCTGGTCCGTGGTGATTATTTTCCCTTTTTCGAGTAATAATTTCCGTTTGTTTGCATTACTGCGATCTTTACTTTCTTTTTTTTATACTTTCTAATTTTCCTACTTTCATATTCTTTAACTTTCTCCACATGTATATTGTGCCAACTTTTTTTTTTTTGAGCCTTTCGAATTCCATTGCTTTCATAATCTCTAACCTGCTCTGCATGTGTATAGCTCCAACTTCCGGATTGGATGTGCTTTTTTTTCAATTCCACTTCTTCTGGGCATATAATTACTTTCCTTATTTTCTGAATTTGCACCTAGAATATTCTTTTTTTTCTTTTTTGTCTCTCCAAAACTTTTGAGTCTCTTTTTTCCATGCTGCTTTCTTCTTCGCTTAGTCGTCTACATTTCATCTATAACGTATTATCCTTATATGCTTTATATACGCTGAGACCCCTGGATCTGTGTGTGCTCAAAGCCAAAACACAGCTGAGTGTGTTGCTGCCCGTGCTGTTATTTGATATTGATTGTAAGTAGGGCGTGTCTTGCAAGATTCTCATGTTCTACGTCATCGCGAGACGGTCCTGAGTCAATCTCTTGGCATAAAGTCTCATGTTTAAGGTTCCTGCGAGATGCTCCGTAGCCAATCTCTTTAGTCTTGTGGATCTTTTAAGTGTCTTCCGTGATCTTAACGTGAAGATCACGTCTCGACGCCCTGCTGATTCTCTGCAGGATTTTTTTTTATAATAGAGAGATATTATATAGATATAAAGATTTTATAAAGATCTATGATATAAAAATATTTCAACAATTTTGTTAATCAGTTTATAATGGCAGTTAGAGATCATAATATCATACTACTGATAATGTAGTGTGTAATTTCATATCATACAGTATGTTGTAATATGAGCAGTTAGAGATCATCAGAATCAAACATACTGTACACTGAGTTGCCAGTTTATTAGGTTCATCTTTTTCTTTCTGACAAAAACCTTATGTGATAGGCAGACCAGCATTTCTGCCAATGGATAATGTTTACTTTATGTTGGAATGGGCAAAATGAGGGACCATTGTGACTTCAGTGACTGTGTGATAGCTGGGTCTAGGTATGTCAGTTCTAGTATGTCTCAAATGGTAGTCGTCATGGGCTTTTCATGTACAATAACACTTCAATGGTTTATTGAGAATGGTGCAGAGAGCAAAAAATTATAGGTGGTAAACGCAGTCATGTGGACAGAAATAGCTTTTGAATCAGAGGTGTCAGAGGAGAAGGCAAGAATCATACAAGCAAACAAGACTGGCAACACCCAGAAAAATCACCTCCATGTTTAACATTGGAGTGTAGATTATCATCTCAAAATGCCCCACTTATTAGACTTTGTCTACAATGGGCTATCAAAGCTGAAGACCACGTCGGGTGCTGACATTGTCATTGAAAAATGATAGCACTTCTCAAGTGAGCACTGAAACATTAAAACTGGACCATTGAGGGGTGAAAAAGAGGTGCTTCGTCAGACCAAATTAGGTTCCTTTTGCATCATGCTAATGAAGAGATCAGAATTTGGTGCAGGCAACATTAGTCTAAGAATTAGCCCAACATTAGCCATCTTTTTTGTGTTAACAGTACAGGATGATGGTGGCAGTGTGATGTATGTGTAAATATTTTCCTAGCACATATTAGTGCCCTCATAACCATTGACAAACGTTTGAAAGCAAGGTGTCATTGCTGACCAAGTTCTTCCCTTCATGACTCCTACTTGTCTACACTCAGATACATATTTGCAGCATTGTAATGCACCATGGCACAAGACACACATCATCTCCAAAAGTTTCTGGAAACATGACAGAGAGTTTTCATTGCTTCTGTGGCCCACACAGTCCCTTGATCTCAATTCTGTCAAGCATCCCTGGGATGAGGTGTAAAGGGCTGTTTGTAGCCTCTAATTTGCAGCAACTGTGCAACAGTTAACAATGCATCCAGTGTCTTGCCGAATCAATAATTAGATGAATTCATGCTATTCTGAAGGCCAAAGAAGGTGCAACAGACTACTAGAATGGTTTAACTAATTAACTGTTGTGACCACAAGGTGGCACCACTGAGCCCCAAACTCAAGACAGAGTAATACAGCACATGCTGATGTGATAGAGAATTTTTATTCTTGCATGACACTTCTCCAGAATTCTCTCCAGTATTCAACCACAATAACAATACCACGTACGCAATTCTTCCTCCTTCTTTACATCCACTGACTGTTGCTTGCTTCCTCCTGACCGATGTGAGGCAGCGGACTCCTGTTGAGTTGGACCCAGGAATGCTTCTGGTGTCATGCAGTGCCTTCGAGCAAGCTCTTCCAGGCCACAGAAAAAATAGAGCGGTCCTTCCCCCAACAGCACCCTCTATTTTGATACCCAGGGTTCCTGACAGGGCTGCACTTCCAGACTCCATCTGCCAATCAGCCCTGCGTGTGTCCCAACTGGCTACCATATGAGGACCACTGTCACCTAGCATATGGGGGATGGAACGACTCCCGATCATTGGCTTTTATCAATCCGCCCGTTAAACCATACCAGATGGGTACAAATTTATTTCCTTGTCCCACCGGCCAATTTGCCTGTGTTGTTGCACTGGCCTCACATCTGGGTAATGAATCATCCTCTGTCCTGGCTGGGAAGCCCTTTCTCCTCTGACGCTGAATTATGGAGACTTTTAAATGTGTAGTGTAGTGGCAGGTGTGTTTTGTGTTGTTGTCAAATCAGTTCTGTTCTATAAAAAAGCAATCCAGCAAAACATACAAAGAGTGCTGAAACTACATGTGCACGATACAAAATATGACAAACATGGCAATAGTATGTGCCATTTTCTTGGCCTCTTATCCAGCGTGCATGAATCCACCTGTTTAGGGATTTAAACATCAACATCTATTGGTAAAAAGTAGAATTTCAAACTGCCTATCTGTTCATTTATGCAAGAGTTTCACTGAGTCGGTAAGTATGTTCAGTACCCCTGTATCCCCCATATGTTTTTTCCTTCCTTATCTGGAGTTTTTTTTCAATTTCCACCTGACTATCAAATAATTATTGTACTGTATATATCAATTTTATGTAAATTTGTATTGGTTTATTTTTTGTTATGTATTCATTATTATTCGTATCTAATTTTAATTTGTTTTTCTTCCCTGTAACTATTTCATTGATATCTCGTATAGCACTATGAGCTCCATCCTGTGTATGCAAATGCAGCTACAGAAATAAATGCTGTTGTTGTTGCTGATGAGTCTCACCATGTACCAGAAGAAGTTAAAGACTGGCTAGCTCAACTTTAAAATAAAGACCCAAATGAGTAGTTATGGAGTGACAGTTGAAATGTATTTTTCAAATCTATTCATTTAAAAAGATCCCCAGGATTTTAGTGCCTAATATATTGGTACATTCAAGATATCTATACTAATAAAAGGCAAAGCCCTCACTGACTCACTCACTCACTCACTCACTCACTCACTCACTCACTCACTCACTCACTCACTCACTCACTCACTCACTCACTCACTCACTCACTCATCACTAATTCTCCAACTTCCCGTGTAGGTGGAAGGCTGAAATTTGGCAGGCTCATTCCTTACAGCTTACTTACAAAAGTTAGGCAGGTTTCATTTCGAAATTCAAAGCGTAATGGTCATAACTGGAACATATTTTTTGTCCATACACTGTAATGGAGGAGGCGGAGTCACGTATCGCGTCATCACGCCTCCTACGTAATCACGTGAACTAAAAACAAGGAAGACATTTACAGCACGAGTCACACGCGGGAAAAACATTCATTACACAATTGACAAGGCAGCGAAACAATAAGAAGCAAGTGAGTGACGCATACAAGCATCTTCATAAGACACGAGGTATAAAAAAGCACGGTGTAAACCGTAAGTCTAAATTTACTTTATAGAAACGCTCCCGCTGCCGTTTGCAATACCATATTCGCGAGATACAAGTTTAATGAGAAGACACGAGGTATAAAAAAGCACGGTGTAAAGCGTAACCTTAAATTAACTTTATAGAAACGCTTCCGCTGCCGTTTGCAATGCCATATTCGCGAGATACAAGTTTAATGAGAAGACACGAGGTATAAACAAGAGTTTGCATCACTTTGTAACAGAGTTAAAATTGCTGTAGCGAGAAACTTTTAACTGCCGGGTCTTAGCTAACATTAAATAAACCCGTGGACATCGCAACATCACACAAGAGAGCGGCTCACGTGAAGTGACTGAACACAGCAGGAGTGATCACTTCCATAAATCAAACCTGTTCAAAAAACACATTACACAATTGATAAGGTAGGAAAAGAATATGAAACAAAGCACGGTATAAACCGTAACTTTAAATTAAGTTTATAGAAACGCTGCCGTTTGCAATACCATATTCGCCCCTGCGAAGCGCGGTGATTTTGCTATATATATTAAACTATTTCAACCATTGTATGATCTGCTTCTCGCAACTGAAAGAGGGCACCGCGGCAGAAGTTAGCCGACTTGCTCACCAACCACAAGCGTTACCTGGTAGGTAACCACTCATACAATCAGATTGTGAATCACACTACGAATGCCTGCAATGTAATTTCCCCGATCTACATGCTGTCAAATGAACGAACCACACGCCGTGGCACAACGTTAGGGGCTTCGCCTCTACGTCCGAGGATCGATTCCTGTAAGGGAGTGCAGTGACTGTGTACTCCTGATGAGCCCACAATTACGGCGAAACACGTGTCGCATACTATGCATCTTCAAAGCACGGTGTAAACAGTAAGTTTAAATTGAGTTTATAGAAACGCTCCCGCTGCCGTTTGCAATACCATATTAGATGACTTTGTAACGGAGTTAAAATTGCTGGAGCGATAAATTTTTAACTGCCGGGTCATGTCGCGTGTTCTTGGGTAGGTACACCAAAAAATGTATACATTTATGCATGTAATGGGCAAACAAAAAATGTACTATACCCGAAAGCACTACAGTAGTACTCAATGTATCTTTACTTCTTAAATGTTAATGTTTTACTGTTTAATAATTTATACGCTTCTTATATGTTATTCAGATTCTTTTATCAAAATACCAGTAACAGCGCACTGCACGATAACGTGGAGTGAATACACTTGACATGACCATTCATAGTATTTATCCCCTTTCACTGTACGTTTACCATTCGTTTGCTCAGAGGTTGATGCGCTTGCTCTTCACCCTAGCGTCCCGCTGCTTTCTTCTTTCGTCGGCATCTTTTCCCGTTAAAACTGATTTTTTTTAAAACTTAGTATGTTTTCTTTAATTTTTCAGTTAAGCTGGCACTTAAGTCTTCAATCTGCCTCAAGAATAATTAGCGAAGGTGGTACACAATGAAAACATCAGTCGTACGCATCCGCCACGTACGCACTGGTGCGCGCAGCTGTGAGTTGATTCTACAATAAAATAAAATAAAGATAAAAAGAGTAATAACTTGCAGCACTGCTATTCAATTACACTTGCCTAACGCCTCTCCTAAGGGGAAATACTGTGGGATCTGGGCATCCGTCAAAGCAGCAATCACAAGCCCGATTAGAAAGCGGGAAGCTGTGATTTGTCCTCTCCCTCCCATGTAACAATCACAGCCCGTGTTGCAACGCACTATGTATGTATGTATGTATATGTATATATGTGTATGTGTGTATATATATATATATATATATATATATATATATATATATATATATATATATATATATATATGTATGTTCATATGTGTGGGAAAGCGAATAGTAGACTTGACGTAGTATATGTGTACCAAATTTCAAGTCAATAGGTGAAACGGTTTGCGAGCTACAGCTGATTTAAAATCCTGGACAGACAAACGAATAGCCACGGTAGCGTATTATAGAAGAACATTTTACTGTTTAATAATTTATATTTATATGCAATGTGCTTCTTTTATATTACTTCATATTCTCATATGATAATGATGTTAATGTTGTTTATATTGATTTCTATGTTATTGTAAGTGCTCTTTATTTGTGGAAAAATAAATTTGGCAATTAAACTTATTTTATACATACATTTTATGTTTTTCTCTTGCACTCAGTGAGCGAATCCACTGGGTAATCAGCTATATATATATATATATATATATATATATATATATATATATATATATATAATATAGATAGATAGATATATGTGTATGTATGTAGATATACAAATATGTATATGTATATATATGTATATATGTGTATATATATGTAGATATACAAATATGTATATGTATATATATGTATATATGTGTATATATATGTAGATATACAAATATGTATATATATGTAGATATACAAATATGTATATATATGTAGATATACAAATATGTCTATATATGTGTCTGTATGTGTCTATATATATGTATATATATATATATGTATATATATATATATATATATATATATATATATATGTGTGTGTGTGTGTGTGTGTGTGTATGTATGTATGTGTGTATATGTATGTGTATATATATATGTTGATATATGTTTATATATGTGGATGTGTATATGTATATATAAATGTATATATGTATATATGTTTATGTATATATATATATGTTTACATAACCTCTTTAAACACACTTCTTCTCCGCTGCGAAGCGCGGGTATTTTGCTAGTTTAAAATATTTAGTAGTCCTTTATCCCCAGCAAAGTTAGCATGGCAGTAATTAAAGAAGTGACTATCTAATTTCTGTAAAGAGATGAAAATAATTTTATTAGTGGGTTTTGATAATAGCAGTTACAGATCATAATTTGATGCTACTGCTATTAGAGTATGTGATAGGATGTGTGGTTTCCTCTCATGCTGTGGTGTTACGAGGTAAAGGTCGCCAGAATCATGCATGCATTTGAGTATGAATCATAAATTACTGTCAATAAAAGCTCAGTAATATTATATGGACAAGTACTTATTGGCCATCTGTGTTTACCAGCTAAGACTCTCATATTTAAACTATAAATAAAAATAAAAATATTGTAAACCTTTATTTTTTACTGCTCTCACCAGATTTTCTTGCGTTATTTTTTGTGAATCTTATTAATTTTTGTATATATTTTACTTCTTTTGTTATTACTTTATTTTTGTATTATTTATTTATTTGTATTATTATGATGATGTAGAAGATGACCAGATGATGATGTCACCTCACCTCCAGTTTGAGGGCCTTGTTTAGTGTATTTCCTGACGATCATGGTCATGTTATGCACAATTTCATTGCTGTCAATGTGACACATAACATCGTCACATGATGAATATTTAAGGTAGTTGCATGATAAGCAAACTATACTACCTTTAGGATTTCAAAAGCACATTTTAGTTTGGAGTTTTCAATTTTATTTTGGTTAGGAATACTTTCTTGGTTAGTTTTTTTGATTGACTTTTACTCCGCTTCCTTGAGATGATTTCTTTTGCCGCCAGAAACTTTGCTTGTTTTGTTAGTCTTTTCTGGTTCCTGACTGTTACCTGTTTCCAACTTGTGATCTGCCAGGCCCTTTTAAATCTGTTTTTTTTTCTCTACTCTTCACAACCACTCGAAATAAATTTCAACAGAGGCATTTTATGTCTGTTCATAACAGAAGCTGGGATCATAAGTGACTCTGGTATAAAAAGGGTGTTTACTAGTCTTGCTGCTAATGATTATTTTGTAAGTGATTAACCTACTAATTATTTTATTGATTAATTAATCTAGCACATACTTTGTCAAAACAATTCAAGTAAACGTGAATGCTTGCTTATATAAGTTAAACTTTTCTGTAACAGCTAATGTGGCACTGATGAGTGCCATCTCTGATACACTTTGTGCTTTGTTCTGAAGAGTTAAAGTCTGTATAGTGAGCATTTTGTTTTAATTCCCATTGTTTGTTACTGCCATTATCACATTTAAACATTTTATTTATTTATTTATTTAGACCAAGTGCAACATCGATATATATATATATATCATTTGTTTTCTTTCCAGAGCTGTTCTCTATATTTGATTTCTTATACTGTTTGGCAATTTCTTGTCACATATTAGTTAATATTCAGACAAGCAAGGCTAACAATATGCGCATAATCAGTTCTTTTATTTTGTAATACTTGAAGTTTGTCAGCAGGTGTTTCCTTTTTTGTAATGTCAACCGATTAGGTATCTTAATACATAGGTTAACACATTAGTGTAACATACCCATTGTTAATCCACCAAAAATCCTGTCTTATTCTCAATTGATCTAAACAAGGGTCCTGTACACACAAGTGATTTTACTTTGAACAGTTCTTCTGCTAAAAGGTTTTTGGAGGTAAAGACATGAAGTAGGAGGAAACTCTAAAATTTTGCAACATTTGATAGGTGGCATTCAGTATAGCAGGCTGATTTTCCAGGCTGCTCCTTTCCAGAAGGGTTTTTAGTCTTTTTTAATGTGAGAACTAGAACGTCACTAGATGTGCTGTCTGCCTAGCTGATCCAATGAGAATTTTGGATGGGTTTCTTTGTGAAAAAGCCAGGTTCTTAGCAGCAGCTTGTCTACAGGTGATGAGCGGTGTGTTGCTGTACCACACAATTTAATACTAGAATCCCTGAAGCCTACGAAAATATTCATAATGCCAGGCCACCTTAAATTCCCTCTCATCTCCTCATCAGTGTCCTTGTTTTGCAAATGTGTCAATCAGCACTGGCAGAAGGAGGCCTGCTCACTCATCCCTCACCAAGGCAACTGAAGTTGGACACAAAAGTCTCTTTATCTGGGAGTTAGGTGTCTGGAATTATATAGGGTAAATAATATATTGTTATTTGGAATACATACATTTCATGTGTGTTCCATGTCTACAATGATCTGCGTAAATGTAGGATGACAGGAAATGTGAGGCAAAAAAATATAACTAAAAACAGGAGTAACAATGTCAAAATGCTGATGTAAAGTGTATACGGTGTGAAGACTGAAGTCCAAATATCAAATAAACACTTTCACAAAAGGTATAACAAAACAAGTGTGCGTTTATTCAAGAATAAAATGAAAGAAAAAGAAAGCCTTCAATTTACATGTTGAATTGCTGCCTCGTAATCAAGAGGATGTGGGTTTGAGTCCGAGTGCTCCTCATTTCAGGTGCGAAGCAATTTAAGGTTTCCTGGCATTACAAATTTTCGCAGGCTTCAGGCATTCTAGTGTGAATTCAGTTTAGATCACATGAGACATCTGTGCAAGATTTAAAAATATATCTTTCTGAGTTAGCTGGATCCTTTATTTAATGTGATTTATTTACAATTTCATCACTACAGAAAATACCTTAACTTGATGAAGGTGTTGTGGATGGCACGGTGGCGCAGTGGGTAGCTCTACTGCCTCGCAGTAAGGAGACCTGGGTTCGCTTCCCGAGTCCTCCCTGCGTGGAGTTTGCTTGTTCTCCCCATGTCTGTGTGAGTTTCCTCCAGGTACTCTGGTTTCCTCCCACAGTCCAAAGACATGCAGAACAGGTGCATTGGAGATTCTGAATTGTCCCAGTGTGTGCTTGGTGTGTGCGTGTACACCATGCGGTGGGCTGGCGCCCTGCCTAGGGTTTGTTCCCTGCCTTGCGCCCTGTGTTGGCTGGGATTGGCTCCAGCAGACCCCTGTGACCCTGTAGTTAGGATGTAGCGGGTTGGATAATGGATGGATGGATGGATAAAGGTGTTGTATATTTTTATACGTTTCCTCTTCAGGTGCGTGGAACTAGTGCTGCTGTGTTTTACATAGTGAACAAGCATCTATTTTTTAAATTTTTCTAATATAATACAGATATGAAAATACAGAATGAAAACAAGGCATTAGATGTACTGTAACTTTATTTTTTAAACAGAAATACAGGTATAAAATTATAGAATGAAAACTAGATGTTAGATGAAGATGAAGATGCGATTACGAATGCTTTCGCCACATCATTTTTCTTTATTCCAGAATCAGGTTTTTCTAGGATTGTTACTTTTTCTTTTAGATAGATAGATGGATAGATAGATACTTTATTAATCCCAAGGGGAAATTCACATTTAGCGTAAATTGATGCTGTTTCCCTTTTTTGTTCATTGCAAAATTAAACATTGAGTAGCACAATGAAACTCGAACAGTACAGTATCACTGACTCAGAATTTGGCTATACCTATATGATGTTGTGCCTACACATTTGCTGAGCCTCTCTGAGACTGCCAGAAACCAGAAATTTCGCAACAGCCTGTGGCAGGATTCCCAAGACTCAGCGAAAGTCTAGGCACGGCATTAAGTATTTTTTGCATTGCATTATTATCTTCAGTGGACATTTTTTGTCAAAAAAAATGTTTGTTATACTGAAATTTACATTTCGTTAAAATTAAATTCATTTAACATGATATTGTGTAAACATTTGTTCAGGCCAATAAATTTCGTTATTCTGAAAGTTTTGTTACTTTGGTATTTGCCAAAATGGGATTTGACCTGTATTACTATTTAATGTAATAATTGCCCCTACAAAATCCATCTTTGTTTTAGTGAAGTAAAATGAATCCAATCTATGTTGATTTTCACTCAGTTTTTATAATGTGTATTTGTTCCAATGATAAGTTTGTGAGCTGCTCACTTATTTTTTATTCTTATTTTTGTATTTTTTTTTCTTCTTCTCTCTGGAGTGGGGGTGTCTTGTCTACTGCTGCCAGACATTCCAGTATGGGAGGCACAGTGTAAGTCATAGCTGCACTCACTAGTACAGCACTAGTCACTTCAGGTAATCAGCATGACTACAGTTACTGTATGTGCTGATCAAAGCCAGGATTGTATTTGCTTGATTCATTATTTTGTGGTGCATTTCTATAGCAAAAGTATTGTGTGAGTGTTGTTAAAAAATAAAATAATCGTACTGTGTTCTCTAGACAAAGCCTTGCACCTTCTTGTTATTATAAAATGTACTTTTACTTTTTAGGACTTGTTGTGTTGACGTGTTGAAAACACATAGTTTTTTACTTTTATTGAAGTATTTTTGAACTGAAATACTTCTTACTTCAGTGCAAATAAAAATTTGATGAAGAACTTCGACTTTTACTCAATTATCATTTCTGAGTACTTTATACAGCTCTGCTTGAAGCCAGTCCCAATCATTTCAATTTTTGAACCTATCAGTTAAGATGAATAGATTTTTGATTTAGTTGACTCTTTCACTCAGGATCAGCTGAGAATTTTATTAGCTTAGGATTAGTGAAATATTTTCAATTCTTGAAAGATCTTCTAAAAATAAAAATGTAAACTTTAAAATGCATGTAATGGTTCTAGTGAGACAGGGTTGGTGGAATACACTATGCCAATTGTTACTCTAAAATCTGGAGATCTCCACCTCAAAGAGATGTATTCTATATTTTTGATTCTCATTTCCTCAACGTGCTTTTTGGATGTCTGTGGCTTTGATAGCGCTCTTACCAAACAAAAACTGCTAAAATTGCTACAAGCCCTATAAACTGCTCAACAGAATTGTTACCAGAGTACTCCTACCAGGAGTGGGCAGCACAGCCCATTGCCCATATTACTAGATAATTAAACATTTTGACAGTTTCGTTATATAAGGGTGTAAGGTAAAATATTAAATCTGACAACATATGTTTGGGGATTTATTATTTAATGTTACCATTTATATTTGAAAGTGCCAGTTTTGTTTTCTTGTGGGTACTGCATTTTTAGGACATCATTGCTACAGCATCAAACTGATTGCTAAGGGGTGGGGTCCAGTCAGCTGCTTCACATGATGTCATCAGTGCAACAATATAAAAAAATGAGAGCTGCATGTAGGTCATTGACCAATATTGTGGAACTTTTCAAACTGACAAACTGTCTTGAGTAAGGACAAGGATAAAGTGTCAGCTATTTTGGAATACAACCCACCTAGTTCAAAATATCAAATGCAACAATTTGTGGGGTTCCCTAATTATTATAGATGGTTTTGGAATGTTTCAGTTTAATTATCATCAGTAATCTGACCAAAAAGAAGAATGGAAAATTTGCTTGGACAAAAGATGCACAGGAAGGTTTTGAGACTTCGAAGTGTTAAAATGCCCAGACAAAAACCTTATCTATGAACTTGATGTAAATGTGTCAAGTTTTAAAGTGGATATCAAAAAGGTAATATACCAGAGTATTTTACCAAGTGTAAAAAGATTAAATATTAGACAGGCTGAGTGGATGCTTTTCTTTAGTCAATTTAATTTTATTATTTTGCATAAAGCAGGTGATAAAAATATTAAAGAAACCAAGCCAGAAAATATTATACCTCCAGACTGATTTTTACATCTAAGTAATACATGTATAGAAAGAACAGAAAATTTGCATTAAGAGATATTTGATGCCCATTTATCTCATGGTGAACCTTCTATTTCATTATTTTTTTAAGTTCTTTGCCTCAGCAAATCACCGATTCTTGTAACTACACATGCTTAAAAATATTACTATAATTTAGACACTTCCATTAGAGTTTCCCCTTTACTTTGTATATGTCATGATACTACTGCTACATGTCACAGCCTCAGTCTGTTTTGTAAAAGCTTCCACCATTCAGCTTCATGTTGTTTGTTCAGATGCATTCAGTTGTGTTTTTCTATAATTATTGTGTAGGACTGACTATTGGTTTCTATTTTTACTTTTTCTTATAAACAGTCTACGTATTTTTGAAAATTGAAAAAATGTTTACGGATCACAGTAATGGCTAAATTATGAACTGTAATATTATCACCTTACTCTTCTAGCAGTAGGGGCAAGCAGTCATCTCTAATCCGACTTCATGTTTGGGCATAGTAGTAACATGCTACTGGTGTCCTGTTTGTGATACAGCAGTGTTGGCAGCAGAGAGGGGGTGACCTGGACACTTGACAGTATGCTTATGATGCTTTGATTTGTAAAAAAGTTTTTAGGCTGGAGGGAGAACAGCATCATATAACCTTTATTTTCAGCCTCTGGTCCTGGTGAATCACTGTGTGTTTGACAAAAACAGGAATAAAAGGAATGGTTTATTATTATTATTTTTTGTGTTTGTTTTTTGGTCCCTTTTAAATAAACAGTTGAGTCAAACAATAACCTTTTTGTTTTTTCCCCACTGTTTTCACACATGTGCCATAGTCTCCAGGGACAACCTCTGACAACATGTTACACGTCTTTTATGCAGATGTTAATTTCTTAGGTTAACCCTAGTCTGTTGTGATATTTTAAAATTTACTACCATCACTCTCATGGCTTTTGTTACATTAACAGTTAGGGAGAAGGATACCAAAGCCAGCTTTAGAAGAAAGCTACTGCTGTATTTTTTTTTTCTTTTGCTCCTTCAATCACATTTTTTCTTGCATTTTAGTCAGCGTTGCTATAGCAACAGAAATATTTTAACAGAGAACTACAATAGTTTAGTAGTGGATTCTCAATTGGATAGCCTGAGAGACAATGTTCTGCCTGCTGATCCTAGTAACAAATTATAAATTATTTAGAAGTCTTTGGTTTTAATATTAATGCATGTATTTTCCTGGAAAAGTTGCTTACTACTCATCCTATCTCCAGGAAGACTACCTTGATATGTAGTGCTGCTGTTTTTATTTCATGCTGGGTAGCTGTGATAAAATCGATCATGTAATGTAATATACAGTATTTAACCAAAGTACTGTAGATAAAAAGTAACCTGAATCTCTTCATATTATATTTTTAAAGGGTGGAAGAGTTGTAAATGGTTGGAAATTATGCATTTATAATTGGTGTGTTCTTAGCAATTCAGTACAGTGGTCTGCACTGCTGCCTCACAGCTTCAAAGATCTGGATTCAGTTCCCAACTTGGTCACTGTGTGTGTGTGATATTTTCATGTTCCCCCCATGTTCACATAAACTAAATTGGCGGGGTATGAGTGGGTGTGTGTATGCTTTGCAGTCAAATACAGGCCTGTCCATCTTTGCTTCCTGCCTTGTAGCCAGTGCTGTTGGTGTAGACTCCAGTTGACCATTAAACTTTAGTTGGTCAATGGATGATAGTAAGAATTCTTAAAATGTATAATTCATTTCTTTTAGATCCTGAGAAGAATGAATCAAGTGTATAAAAATAAAAGGAAAATGTGTGTCCTCCAGTAGAGGGCCATTAAGAGTAAGAGCTACAGCAGCAGTAGTAATATTAGTAGAAGCAGAGATAGCATTGTCTATATACAGAGTGCATTCCAGTATGAAGAACAATTTATGGTTTAAGGTTATTCTAATTTTTTTTAAATTATTTTTTATTTAAGCTATCTACAATTACTGTAGATACAATGCATTTATCCTGAACTGACTGCTGTCTAACATCTTACACTGTAAGGATTGACTCTGGCCCCCCATGACCTTGCAGTAAATACCATGGGTTTCCAAAATGCATGAATGGATGAATGACCACAGTCAAATAGCTACTTTATATTTTCAAATGAGGTTTTGCTGTTATGCTCTTACATGCATGTCAGATTTAGTGCATATACAGTATGTAGTGTTATAGAACAGACATGCTTTGCATTTATTATTTTGCAGTTGTCTATATTATTACTTATTACTAGGGGGCTTTGACCCCTGCTCACTTTGCTCGCCAACATCACCCCCCTGCCAACCACCCCCTACCAGGGTCTGACTTCGCGTCTCTGCCGCTCGTGTTGTGAAGAGAGGGGCTGAACGCACCCCAAGGAGACACGGTCGCTCCTCCAAAACCCCCTCAAATGGTGATACAATGGGAAGCAAATACAGTTTTTTACCCTCCTTTTAGCTCGATTAGCTGCTGGCTTGCTGCTGCTGCTGTGCCATGTGATCTGCATCTCGCGCAATGCTTTGAACATTTTAAAGCCTGTACAGCAGCTGTCCTTTTGTCTCACTGCCTTGTCTCTCTTCTCCCCCAGACATCCTCTGCTCCTGTTGAGGGTCCCGCTCCCGAGGTGCACCCCTATGAAGAAGAACATTTTCAATTCTTCTAACTGAGAGACGGAATTGTCCCCTCCTGGCAATACGAATTAGACGATCTACAAGTCTCCGACTTAAAGTTTAAACCCAAACAATATATTCGATCTATTTTCCCTGTTCCGTTATTTCACTGAGTACTATCCATTCATCCATCTTCTTCCGCTTATCCAAGATCGGGTCACGGGGGCAGCAGCTTGAGCAGAGATGCCCAGACTTCCCTCTCCCCGGCCACTTCTTCTAGCTCTTCCGGGAGAATCCCAAGGCTTTCCCAGGCCAGCCGAGAGACATAGTCCCTCCAGCGTGTCCTGGGTCTTCCCCGGGGCCTCCTCCCGGTTAGACGTGCCCGGAACACCTCACCAGGGAGGTGTCCAGGAGGCATCCTGATCAGATGCTCGAGCCATCTCATCTGACTCCTCTCGATGTGGAGGAGCAGCGGCTCTACTCTGAGCCCCTCCCGGATGACTGAGCTTCTCACCCTATCTTTAAGGGAAAGCCCAGACACCCTGCGGAGGAAACTCATTTCAGCCGCTTGTATTCGCGATCTCGTTCTTTCGGTCACTACCCATAGCTCATGACCATAGGTGAGGGTAGGGACGTAGATCGACTGGTAAATTGAGAGCTTCGCCTTGCGGCTCAGCTCCTTTTTCACCACAACAGACCGATGCAGAGCTTGCATCACTGCGGATGCCGCACCGATCCGCCTGTCAATCTCACGCTTCATTCTTCCCTCACTCGTGAACAAGACCCCGAGATACTTGAACTCCTCCACTTGGTGCAGGATCTCGCCACCAACCCTGAGAGGGCACTCCACCCTTTTCCGGCTGAGGACCATAGTCTCGGATTTGGAGGTGCTGATTCCCATCCCAGCCGCTTCACACTCGGCTGCGAACCAACCCAGAGAGAGCTGAAGATCACGGCCTGATGAAGCAAACAGGACAACATCATCTGCAAAAAGCAGTGACCCAATCCTGAGTCCACCAAACCGGACCCCCTCAACACCCTGGTGCGCCTAGAAATTCTGTCCATAAAAGTTATGAACAGAATCGGTGACAAAGGGCAGCCCTGGCGGAGTCCAACTGTCACTGGAAACGGGTTCGACTTACTGCCGGCAATGCGGACCAAGCTCTGGCACCGATCGTACAGGGACCGAACAGCCCTTATCAGGGGGTCCGGTACCCCATACTCTCGGAGTACCCACTACAGGATTCCCCAAGGGACACGGTCGAATGCCTTTTCCAAGTCCACAAAACACATATAGACCGGCTGGGCAAACTCCCATGCACCCTCCAGGACCCTGCTAAGGGTGTAGAGCTGGTCCACTGTTCCCCGACCAGGATGAAAACCACACTGTTCCTCCTGAATCCGAGGCTCGACTATCCGACGGACCCTCCTCTCCAGGACCCCTGAATAGACTTTTCCAGGGAGGCTGAGGAATGTGATCCCTCTGTAGTTGGAACACACCCTCCGGTCCCCTTTCTTAAAGAGGGGGACCACCACCCCGGTCTGCCAATCAAGAGGCACTGTCCCTGATGTCCATGCGATGTTGCAGAAGCGTGTCAACCAAGACAGCCCTACAACATCCAGAGCCTTGAGGAACTCCGGGCGTATCTCATCCACCCCCGGGGCCCTGCCACCAAGGAGTTTTTTGACCACCTCGGTGACCTCAGTCCCAGAGATGGGGGAGCCCACCTCTGAGTCTCCAGGCTCTGCTTCCTCATTGGAAAGCATGTTAGTGGGATTGAGGAGGTCTTCGAAGTACTCCCCCCACCGACCCACAACGTCCCGAGTCGAGGTCAGCAGCGCACCGTCACCACCATATACAGTGTTGACACTGCACTGCTTCCCCCTCCTGAGACGCCGGACGGTGGACCAGAATCTCCTCGAAGCCGTCCGAAAGTCGTTCTCCATGGCCTCCCCAAACTCCTCCCACGCCCGAGTTTTTGCCTCAGCAACCACCAAAGCTGCATTCCACTTGGCCTGCCGGTACCTATCAGCTGCCTCCAGAGTCCTGTAGGACTCCTTCTTCCGCTTGACGGCATCTCTCACCGCCGGTGTCCACCAGCGGGTTCGGGGATTGCCGCCACGACAGGCACCGACCACCTTGCGGACACAGCTCCGGTCAGCTGCCTCAACAATAGAGGCACGGAACATGGCCCATTTGGACTCAATGTCCCCCACCTCCCTCGGGATGTGGTCGAAGTTCTGCCGGAGGTGGGAGTTGAAGCTACTTCTGACAGGGGGCTCTGCCAGACGTTCCCAGCAGACCCTCACAACACGTTTGGGCCTACCAGGCCTGACCGGCATCCGAGTACTAATTTCCGCTAATTCAATCTTTACTATCATTTTTTTGAGACCTTTGAATTTTCCTACTTCCATTATTTCTAACCTGCTCTGCATGTGTATCGCGCCAGCGTTTTTGAATTCTTTACGACGTTCTACTTTGTCTTTTATTTCCTGCCCCGGGTGTGGTTAAATCTCTTGGCACAAAGTCTCGACTCGTGGATACATGAAAGTATCTCTCTGAAAAAGTCACGTCTCATCCAAGGCTAAAAAGTCTTGTCTCATTCCAGAATCTTTTTATATAATAAAGAGATTTGTCTGTATCATATCTGTCTCTACAGCATCACAAAGAATGGGGTTATCTAATATAAGATTATGTTTACAGTAGTTGCAAGATTACACAATAATATTCTTAATACAAAAAAAACTGTATGTATGCAGCCTGACTGGCAAAATAATCGTTCCAGTGCTTTAACTTAAAGTGTTTGTTTTATGGGGTGTTTTATAGCTTTAGATTATAATCCTTCCCTAGCAAATCACAGGTTTGGACTATAATATTTATCATTATTTAGACTGCTGTTTGGCAATGAGTGTTTCTTGACTGCACAGCACATGCACTGCCTTACAATGTCTCAGTGCTGAGCTGGACTCTTCATCATCACTGATATACTTTATTATTATCAGTAGTAGTAGTATTGTCACATGTACAGAATACAGTTAAAGTCTTACTTGCATGTCCAACTGACATGCAACACATTTATAAGATGCAATATTAAGTTTGTTTAATGCCATTTTTATCATTATCCTTCATATCATTAGCTTGTCTCAGCTGAACAAGAGAAAGCTTGGAATGCTCATAGAAACCCATTGGGACATATGGGGAAGTGTTCAGTGTCCATGCACGAAATGACTAAGCTGCAAAATTAAATCCATGTTCAAAGAACCATGTGGCATTGTTCCACCATGCTGTCTTTTTGCTGAAGATGTATTCAAAGTGATATTTGAATGATGAAAGGTATTATATAAAATAAAGGAAAAATTGAAATTTAATTCAGGTGAAGAAAGCTAAAATGTCTTTTGATTTTTTTTTGATTTTTCAACACAGAACTAACTTTCTTGTTTTTCATTTTCTTTTGCAAATGTACAGTTTTTCTAGTACCTATATAAAACAAAGACTTTTTGTTAGTATGCTACATTATTCTTCCTGTCCATCTTGCATTCATATACAAAACATCACCAGCAGGTGGAACCAAACACTACTTAACTCCATAGAATACAAGTTAGGTATAAGGTGAGAACTCATGGTTACATGTCCTACAGTACTTGGAGACTAGCCTTATTTACAAATAGAGCTTAAAATAAATGTGAGGTGTCTTTAAATGAATAGCGCAGATTAATTTTGAGTGGAACAGTGGTTCAGTCCAGGTTGCAAACTATGCTACGGCCTATGCATATTTCATCCTGAGTATTTTGTGAGTGAGTTGAAGGAAAACGTGGAGGTTTAAAAACACATTATTCACATGCCTTTTGTTGTATGCAATAACTTAAGTACATCCATGTGGTTTGCTTTTTTCATTAGTGATGCTGATTCATAGTTTTATTCAAACATGTCCCATATTTTTTGCAATGTGGAATGTGATATTAGCACAGCCATGGTGAGATTTATGGTACATGCATACATTTGAACCATTAAGTCTCTGTAGCTTTATTAAATGAGTCAGCTTTATATTAGGTAACTATTTGGCTACCATATAGACACATTTACTGTATAATCATATCTTAAAGTGAATTTAGTGTTAATTTCATACACATTTGCTGTGAGAATCTCCTTTTGCTTTGTTTCAGTGATCTCAGAGGCCCTTTTATGTGAAGTGCTATTCTATCATAGTGCTTACAGATTTATTTCTGTGCCATTTGCGTGAGTATTCTGTATTCATCCACCCCTTGGATACATGCACTCCCTTTGCAGAGAGCTAAAGTCTCCATGAATCACTACTTATTATTCACTCCAAGTTTTCTTTTTTAATGGTGGCTTGTCTAATGCTGTGTTCTCATGCTGTTGGATAGACAGGTAATATGAGTTTCCCAGTCAGAAATATCATGTGAATAACCTCTGAAGTGGACAATTCACAGAAAACCTGAATTATGTCATAACTTTGAGTTACCCAGTTGTGACACAATGCTGACCTTTTACCTCAGTTAATAATATACAACAAACAAAAAAAAATGATCAGTCAGAAAAGGCATTTTTTCATTTTGATTGATGTAGTGCACTTTGGATGCATATAGTTTGCTTTTTATTTTCAGGAAAAAATAGAGTGTATTTGTAATTGTTTATGGGCAGACCAAGTAGCAAATCAGCTGCTACCTTGTGTTTCTTCCAAATTTCTGATCAGAAATACACTGACATAATGCAGTGAAGTAGGAAGATGACGAATCATAAATAGGAATGCTAAAAACTACCCTAGCATAGCATAAGTACAGTATACTGAGCGAGTGTGTTGGTGCAGACCAATGCCAAGGTAGCATCAGCTTGTTTGAAGAGAACAAATGGATTACATCATTGCCTTGAGAGCTAGAACACACATATCAGAAATGTAGCCTAAAAAGAAATGGTGTGGATAATATTTCATATTTATTTTTAGCTACTGTACTATAAATAGAGTATGGCACAGTGGCACAATGAGTAGCACTTCCACCTAACAGATCTAGGTTCTTGGATTCAAATCATTTACCCAGATGCTTTTCTTGTGGAATTTTAATGTTTTATTTATGTCTGCAAGCTTTTTCTGCCCCCATCCCAAATTACATGCAGGTTAGGTTAATTGGTGATTGCAGATTTTCTCTAGTGTGTATATGAGTGGGCCCTGTGATAGAATGGCACTCCTTCCAGGGTTGTTTCCTGCCTTGCACCGAGAACTAGGTTTAGTTGGTGGGTAAACTGATGCAATTTCCATCCATTTTCTAGCCCGCTGAATCCGAACACAGGGTCACGGGGGTCTGCTGGAGCCAATCCCAGCCTACACAGGGCACAAGGCAGAAAACAATCCCGGGCAGGGTGCCAACCCACCGCAGCTGATACAATTTAATTAATGTATCCTAAAATAGACAAGATACAGTTGTGCTTGAAAGTTTGTGAACCCTTTAGAATTTTCTATATTTCTGCATAAATATGACCTAAAACATCATCAGATTTTCACTCAAGACCTAAAAGTAGATAAGGAGAAACCAGTTAAACAAATGAGACAAAAATATTTTACTTGGTCATTTATTTATTAAGGAAAATGATCGAATATTACATTTTTGTGAGTGGCAAAAGTATGAGAACCTTTGCTTTCAGTATCTGGTGTGACCCCCCTTTGCAGCAATAACTGCAACTAAACGTTTCCGGTAACTGTTGATCAGTCCTGCACACCGGCTTGGAGGAATTTTAGCACAATTCCACCGTACAGAACAGCTTCAACTCTGGGATGTTGGTGGGTTTCCTCACATTAACTGCTCCCTTCAGATCCTTCCACAGCATTTTGATTGGATTAAGGTCAGGACTTTGACTTGACCATTCCAAAACATTAACTTTATTTTTCTTTAACCGTTCTTTGGTAGAACGACTTGTGTGCTTAGGGTCGTTGTCTTGCTGCATGACCCACCTTCTCTTGAGATTCAGTTCATGGACAGATGTCCTGACATTTTCCTTTAGAATTCTCTGATATACAGTAATTCAGAATTCATTGTTCCATCAATGAAGGCAAGCCGTCCTGGCCCAGATGCAGCAAAACAGGCGCAAACCATGATACTACCACCACCATGTTTCACAGATGGGATAAGGTTCTTATGCTGGAATGCAGTGTTTTCCTTTCTCCAAAACATAACGCTTTTCATTTAAACCAAAAAGTTCTAATTTGGTCTCATCCGTCCACAAAACATTCTTCCAATAGCTTTCTGGTTTGTCCACGTGATCTTTAGCAAACTGCAGACAAGCAGCAATGTTTTTTTTGGAGAGCAGTGGCTTTCTCCTTGCAACCCTGCCATGCACACCATTGTTGTTCAGTGTTCTCCTGACGGTGGACTCATGAACATGAACATTGGCCAATGTGAGAGAGGCCTTCAGTTGCTTAGACGTTACCCTGGGGTCCTTTGTGACCTCGCCAACTATCACACGCCTTGCTCTTGGAGTGATCTTTGTTGGTCGACCACTCCTGGGGAGGGTAACAATGGTCTTGAATTTCCTCCATTTGTACACAATCTGTCTGACTGTGGATTGGTAGAGTCCAAACTCTTTAGAGATGGTTTTGTAACCTTTTCCAGCCTGATGAGCATCAACAACTCTTTTTCTGAGGTCCTCAGAAATCTCCTTTGTTCGTGCCATGATACACTTCTACAAACATGTGTTGTGAAGAGCAGACTTTAATAGATCCCTGTTCTTTAAATAACACAAGGTGTCCACTCACACCTGATTGTCATCCCATTGATTGAAAACCCCGGACTTGAATTCCACCTTCAAACTAACTGCTAATCCTAGAGGTTCACATACTTTTGCCACTCATAGATATGTAATATTCAATCATTTTCCTCAATAAATAAATGACCAAGTATAATATTTTTGTCTCATTTGTTTAACTGGTTTCTCTTTATCTACTTTTAGGAGTTGAATGAAAATCTGATGATGTTTTAGGTCATATTTATGCAGAAATATAGAAAATTCTAAAGGGTTCACAAACTTTCAAGCACAACTGTATTTCATTCAAATACTACAGTTTCCCAAGGAAATCACCTTATTCAACACAGAGCGTATTGTTTATGAAAAACACTTCAATAGATTTTTCATTTTAATTATGATAGCTTTTTGTAAATTAAGAAAACATTTTTGTACACGATTTGTCTTGTGACTCTAGAGTAACCTTGTGCATCTTCACCAAAAGGATGTGCTGTGGCAAGCAAACTGCATTTGATTCCCTTCAGGGTTATCACTCTGCATTGCATAACAGGTGCCTAAAAGAAGCTAATGTCAGAAAGACCAACCAACCAACCAGAAAAACCCAACGCATAGACCTCAAAGTAGTTGAAGAGAATTTTGTTTGCAACCAGGCTGAGCCCAGACAAAGAGATTTCTATGAAAGATAGCATAACATAGCATTTTCATACCTGCTTAATCTAGTTTAGGTTAACAAGGCTGGCGAGTCTATCCTGTTGGCACTGGCTGCAAGGCAGAAACAGCCCAGGACTTGGTGCCTGTTGATTACATGGCTACACGGGTACACCTACACCCACACTGACACTCATACAAGGGCCAGTTTAGAGTTGTCAGACATTACCAACACATCTTTGGGGATGTGGAAGGAAAACCCAGACAGATGTGGGGTGAATCTGCAAACTCCACTCAGATAATGACTGGGTGTGCATCATACTAAACAACTCATATTTTCTTGAGGACAGAGTTACTGTTGTACTGTAGGTTAAGAATTTCATTGAGTTTGTTGAGTGTGCACTGTTTTTGCTTCTGGCATCTAGTGAACATAAGGTTGAAGATTGTTAAAAAGAAGAAATCTACATCAGACACTGGACATTTTGTTTAACTGATTCTGCAGTCTTTTGCCATAGATTCCAGTCAATGTTAATGTTTGGTAATATTATTTTTTAAGTTTATACATAACATATTTTGTGTTTTCTCTTTTTCAGCACTGGCTGGAGTCCAACAAACCAGTTCTAAAGCAAATGAAATGTAAGTGTTAAATGGAATTTATTTTTCTTTGTATTATTTACATAGACTGTGCTTATAGGTACTGTGTCAAGCTGAAATCATAAATTAAATGAAATAATTAAGTCTTAAAAAAATGTTACTAAGTAGAGTTTGGTTATATTGTTTAAATAGATTTATAGTAATAATTTATATTACTTATGTGAGCTATTGATGTCCTTCTAGGAACTACATAGGCAGAGATGGATAAACCAAGATATAAGAACCAGACTACAATAGCAAATAATATGAGGGACGTTCAAAAAGGTTTCCACACTTTTATATTTTCGTTGGAAATGGTGACGGCAGGAGGAGTAGTAATTGGGCATTAAAAAGTTGGTACGATGCTGGGAAAATTGCATTGCAAACGAAAGTGATTATGTTGAAAAGTGATGTAATTTGTTTTTGAAATTCTTAATAAACAGAGTTAAACAAAAGTGTGGAAACTTTTTGAACATCCCTTGTAGAATCATTATTGACTTAAGTAAATGAAAGACTCTTTTTTGGGTGCACATATGGCATCTGAGTTCTTGCGAATGCTACATCATTCAGTTGATATTTTGGCCTAGTTAGCTGTCATGCTTTGTATATATTGTATATATAAGTTAACTTTAAGTGTACATAAAGCCAGGAATTTACATCTGTTTTGAACCTCATAGTTGGACTTTTTTCTTTTTTCGTAAAGTGAAACAAACATAAAAATTAAAGATATCCTCAAAAAAGAAACAAAAAACTACTACCCTAGTGGAGGTGAGGAAATGTTCCTTTAACGTGGGAGGTTGTCTTATTATGGCCATACTTTGGGGTGACACTTTCTTAAAACATAGATTTGTTTATTCCCATGCTCAGATGTTTTGTTTTGTAAACCCACACTTATGTCCTCCACCTCAACTCTTGTCCCTTGCACTCACCACTCTGGGAAACCAGGGACTACAATGTGGGGGTTGACTGGTGCTGTGAATCCCCTACTTTCAAAGCCCAAGGCAGCAAGAAAGAGCAACAAGGTTTAGAATTAATCTTCAGTATGGGACCGTATTGAAATTATGTTGTATGCTTTGCATTTGTCAACTATTACAGTTGCCTGTTCAAAAATATTTTAAATATTTGTTTGTCAGGATCATCCTCTCATATGAATCTTTTAGATTTATCACTTTAACTTATGCATTATCATATTTTATAATATATGTATTATTTATGCTAAAATGCTTATATTCCCCATCAGAGTTATTATCTTTTTTCTTTTGGAATTGATTGGGGAAGGTGGTTGAGTTATGGTGATGTCTCTCTGCCATCCCTGACTCTTTATTTAATTTTTGGTATTTGGTACACTGCTATTTATGCATAGCATCTCAATATCTCAGAGCTGCATTCTAGCATGTGGGGTATTCAGTGCTAGTGGCTACTCCTGCCACATGGTGATGGCTTATGACTCTGTCTATTAACGCAAATCATGGAGGATTGAAGTGATAGAGGGATGCGTTAAAAAAGAGCACATTGTTTTTGTACATAAGAATTACTTATTATCACTATGAAACCACTTCAGTTTTTTTTTGTCCAGTGCCTCCTGACTCACATATGATATGTAGATCGACATATCTTGATGCAAGAGGTCAAGGTGTTTTAATTTTGGCCCTTTAGACTTAAAAAACCTTCATTTTAAGAACATTTCTGAACAATATTTTGTGCAAAAAATGACACCCTTATGTTATAGAATAAACCACCAGGTGTTGTCAGCAAAAATGATCAGAAGGACTTGAAGTTGTGCATGTCATAACAGCAGGCCCGGGAATTTACCCCAGTAGTATACAAGACATCAAAGTTACTCCTTTTCATAAACCTTTGAAAAAATGGGAATCGGTAATATAGGAATGTGGAGTGCTTTTTTATGTGATTTCAAGTTTGTTGATAATGATTATGATGAAATTGCTGATATTTGATTCTATGCCGGTGGTCCTAGCCCTCTAAGAGCCACTGCCAGAAAGTTGAAAATGACAAATTTCAAACATACGCATATGGGGTATTGTTTTAATAATTTTCAAGGTTAGTTATTAGGAATATGATGTTATTTTAGATTTTTGTTCCTTTACTAGAGATGTAGCCCTCTATGGAGAGTGAAAAAGTTATATTACAGTAGAATATATTTAGACTTTAAACATTTAAATTGAAGCACACATTTTAATATTTCCATTTCAATATTTTTATTATGTACTTTCATTATTTTTATTATGTACTTGCATTTTTGATGGACACCACAAATTAGTGTGGCTTAATTGAATTCAGACTTTTTTCTTTTGTGATAGACCATTTTGAGTTTGTTTCTAGCATTTACTTTTACTGGCTATTTTTTGGATTTTGCTATTTTTCTTGTGTTTTCAATAACTTTGCTTGCATGTGTTTTATAATTTACTGTCATAATTTACTTTTAAAAATAGGGCCTGTTAAAGCCCATTGAGGCATTACTTGTGTGATTTTGGGCTATACAAGAAATAAATTATTGTTTTCTAATTCCCACCTGTCTTCCGACTGCCCTTACCTTTACCTAACAGACTTTTAAGTCCATCCATCCATTTTTTAACCTTTTTGTCCAGCTTGTGATCACAGAGAGCTGTTGTCTATCCTACCATCATGAGGCATAAAACAGGAAACAACAATGAACAGACTACAGTTCCTTTGCAGGACACGCTCACACAAACACTACCACACTCAGTACATGTAAATTACATAAACTGACTTTTTGTCTTTGAAATATTGAAACAGACAAGGGAGTCTCTTAATGCCAGTGTAATTTGTATGCCATCAAACCTCATGTTAATGTTTGTATTAAAAACAAGATTTAGGGATTTATTTAAGAGGATTTGAGCAAAAATTTTTCTTTATGCAAATGATAAATAAGATGCCAAATGTATTATAGATTCAGTCGTCACATCCATATATACTAAACATATTAAAGATGTCCTACAGAATTTCATGCTTCAAAATTCATTTGCATAAGAGCAAATTATCTCATGTGAATAATCTTGCACTTCAGATTAAATGTGACCATTTTTTTTAATTGTCTCACAGCAATTCATATACTGTACTTAGGAATCATAATTGCACAACGATTTTAAAGCATTGTAATAGAATGTGTTAAACAAGATGTTATTAAGTGGTCATGTTTTAATTTCATATTAACTTGGAACATCTGTGGTGGGTTGGCACCCTGCCCGGGATTGGTTCCTGCCTTGTGCCCTGTGTTGGCTGGGATTGGCTCCAGCTGACCCCTGTGACCCTGTGTTCGGATTCAGCGGGTTGGAAAATGGATGGATGGACTAGGAACATTAGTTTTGTTAAAATTATAATTTTAAGCTTTTTGAGTGCATTTATATACAGTATATCAACAATTGAAGACAACTTCATTCATTTGAAATGAAGTAAAGTCAAGTTTTAGCTCTCTTAAGCAGGGATGAGCATGGTACTATTTACTTCTCATTTATACTACTGGACTACAAATGCTGTATGTGTACAAAGAATCAAAGGAAGGAATTAAATAATAATGAACATTTACCCACTTGGTTAGCTGTGGAAACGAAATCTTGTACTAATTTCTTCCTGTGTGGTTTCCTGTATACATCACTTACTGGTGGTTCAAACCTTACTTACAATATGGCACCAATGCAGGAGATACTTGAAGGCTGATATATTGATGGTAGATTCACATCTTTTGCACAATTCTGTCTTAAATTTAAACTGCAAGTCAGAGACTTTGCAGAAAAGAAACCTGACCAATCTTCATACTCTCCCATAATTATATTACAACATATAATTAATTTACTTTCTAACTTTATAAAGATATAGATAGTGTCTCAAAACAAGTGCATTCAAAACAGTGCACCACTGATAGTCTGAGACAGTGTTGGGAACAGAGCCTTTCATTAGTTTTTTACATTATGAATTGAAGTTAGCCCAAGATAAAACTCACTCATCATTAATTTTGTGAAACAGTCTGATTCAACTCAAAATTGTACATTGTGCGTGCGCATCACTGATTTAGACCAGTGCTTCCCAAACTTGGTCCTGGGGGCCCAAGGGCCCACTGTAGCTGCAGGTTTTTGTTCCAACCAGATTCCTAATCAGTGACAACACCTGATAACACGGATCTCATTTAATTAGCTGGTTTTTTTTCTATTATTCTACATTCAGAAAAGCACAGCAGCATAATTTTTACATGTATAAGACATTTAGAAATATTTCTGCTTTTGCTATAGATTTACATGCTTAACTCTCTTTTGTTGATTTCATTATATTTTGCCCTTTCTCTGTGCAGTTTTCCCCTTCATTGTATCTTAATAATGACAATTAAAAACGAGCAGAGCAGACACCCAGGCAAACAATGCTGAATCGTGAAAGGCTGCAACTACTTTAATGTCAGACCTACTAATTAGTAAATAATGGATTAATTAAACAATTAGAATACCTGGAAAAGTAGAATGAAACTCAAGATGAAAATATTGTTAAAAAGAAAAAAATACATTATTCCCATATAACTGCTTGGTACATTTTAATTTTTTTTTTTTTTTTTACCAAACTTAGTTTTCTAATTTCTATATTTTTCCCAAAACACAGAACTTGGGAAATAACAGTTCACCTATTAAGCCCAGGTGTCCAATTAAAAACAGGAGCTGGTTGGAACAAACACCTGCAGCCACAGTGGGTCCCCAGGACTGAGTTTGGGAAGCACTGATTTAGACTATCCAAAATATGTCCAGGTCAAAGCCCTACTTTTGTGAAATGTCGCCAGACACCTGCCACACTGGGTTACGCGTTTTTGGAATCCTTAATCCTTAGCAGTACTGTTTGTGGTCATACCTAATGGGACATCACTGTAGAATGAATAATCTATACTGCTAGCATACAGTTATATTTTTTTCAACTAGAAGATCCCCAACTCATCTGTGGAAAATGATCAATTAACAGACTCTGTCCAATTGTGACAAAATATAAACCACAGCTGTAAAATAGCTTAAATTTGTAGAAATTATATTTATTATTTGATACAAGATAAGTCTTTTTTTTCCAAATAAAAAAAAATAATTTAGACAGGGGTCATAAACCAACCCTTGCTGTTAAATAAGTTGTTTACAGTCAGAGTTTTGTGGTGTTGAGTCTCTTCTGAGCAGCATCTAGGTGGTCTGATGTGGTGTTCGTCTCCTGATAATTAAATCTACAGTGCCTCTGTGTAATCTCGACAGCCAAACACTCACTTGGATATTTTTTGAACCCTTTTCCAAATGTATACATTTATATTGTTTTTTTATATTGCTTTTATTTATTTGTCTGTTTTCCCTCCAGATACTCTTATGGCATGTCTCCAAGACATAAAGTCATGGATGACTCACAGTTTTCTTGAATTAAATAGCAATAAAACTGAGGTGCTCCTTATTGGTTCTAAATCCACACTTGCTAAGGTTAACCATTCTTCTATTTTAATTAACAATATTAACACAAACATATCTTCCCAGGTTAAGAGCCTAAGCGATATTCTAGACAGTACCCTCTCTTTTTCTTCCCATGTAAGTAATATTTCTTGGACTGCCTTCTTCCATCTCTGAAACATTTCTAGACTTCGTCCCGTTCTTATGCAACACAGTACTGAAGTATTGGTTAATGCCCTATTCACCTCACATATAGATTACTGTAATGCTATTCTATCTGGCATCCCACAAAAACCAATCCATCGCTTACAACTTATTCAAAATTCTGCTGCTAGGATAATAACCTGTTCTAAATCCACTGAACATATTTCACCGATTCTCTCTTAACTTCACTGGCTCCCTGTTAACTACCGAATACAATACAAAATACTGCTCTTAACATTTAAAGCTCTCCACCACCTTGCTCCTCCCTATCTTACTGATCTCCTACAGATTTGCACTCCCTCTCGCTCCCTCAGATCTTCATCTACAGCTCTACTTTCTGTACCTCACATCAAACTCTGTTCTATGGGAGCTCGAGCGTCCTCTCATAGTGCTCCTCAACTCTGGAATTCTCTTCCCTCTCATATCCGTCAACTCGATTCAGTAACACATTTTAAAACTGCCCTCAAAACTTATCTTTTCAAACTGGCATACCAACTATGAATTAACACTGTTACTGCCTATTATCTTTGTATGTTTGCTACTACCTCTGATGGAGTGGTGGCTCTGAGGCTAGGGATCTGCACTGGCATTTGGAAGGTTGCCGGTTCAAATCCCGTAAATGCCAAAGGGGACTCTTCTCTGTTGGGCCCTTCAGCAAGGCCCTTAACCTGCAATTGCTGAGCGCTTTGAGTAGTGAGAAAAGCGCTATATAAATGCAAAGAATTATTATTACCTTATTACTTTTTATCCTTCTCTTTGTTTTTAGTTTATTAATGTTGTTTAATTTCATTGTAAGGTGACCTTGAGTGTTAAGAAAGGCACCTATTAAATAAAATGTATTATTATTATTATTATTGTTTGTCTCTAGTCTTCACAGCTGTCTTTCAGATTAACAATCAGAATAACGATCCCTTAACTTTGGGTATTTTATCCAGAAAATGTGGCAATTATTTTGAAGATTCATTGGTGGAGGCCAACAATAATGTAATTGTGTCCTTGTTAGGCAATTGTTTTACACCTGTTTTATCTTAGTGATTCCAGAACACATGGCTTGAGTGCTTTTTGCAAACAACAGATTGTACTTTTTTCTTGTATAAATATTTTTTATAACATAAAACATTGACACTGTGTTGGGAAAAATGAGTCACCCAAACCATCCAGCAAATGTTGGGCCTACAATATGATTCAAGTCAGAATGAACTAGACATTCTCAAGATACCTTAAGCAAGAAAGTCTGAACTGAATGCAGAGGCAGAAGCTCAGTTACATCACTAGGATAGACTCCTCTTCTCTGACCTGCGGTTAAAAGTGAACCAAGGTATTTTATTTAAAAAAATGTCTTGCTCTGAAATAATTAGTTAATAAATAACAAATACATACGTTTTAAGACAGTAATGAACAAGAACATGAAACATTTTGTTAGTTGCTACTGAAATAAGGAAATGTAATAAGAAAAAAGTGTTACTCATATAAGGAAATGTATTTTAATTATGTTTGTTATACAGTGCATCCGGAAAGTATTCACAGCGCATCACTTTTTCCACATTTTGTTGTTATAGCCTTATTCCAAAATGGATTAAATTCATTTTTTTCCTCAGAATTCTACACACAACACCCCATAATGACAACGTGAAAAAAGTTTACTTGAGGTTTTTGCAAATTTATTAAAAATAAAAAAATTGAGAAAGCACATGTACATAAGTATTCACAGCCTTTGCCATGAAGCTCAAAATTGAGCTCAGGTGCATCCTGTTTCCCCTGATCATCCTTGAGGTGTTTCTGCAGCTTAACTGGAGTCCACCCGTGGTAAATTCAGTTGATTGGACATGATTTGGAAAGGCACACACCTGTCTATGTAAGGTCCCACAGTTGACAGTTCATGTCAGAGTACAAACCAAGCATGAAGTCAAAGGAATTGTCTGTAGACCTCCGAGACAGGATTGTCTCGAGGCACAAATCTGGGGAAGGTTACAGGAAAATTTCTGCTGCTTTGAAGGTCCCCAATGAGCACAGTGGCCTCCATCATCCGTAAGTGGAAGAAGTTCGAAACCACCAGGACTCTTCCTAGAGCTGGCCGGCCATCTAAACTGAGCGATCGTGGGAGAAGGGCCTTAGTCAGGGAGGTGACCAAGAACCCGATGGTCTCTCAGTCAGAGCTCCAGAGGTCCTCTGTGAAGAGAGGAGAACCATCCAGAAGGACAACCATCTCTGCAGCAATCCACCAATCAGGCCTGTATGGTAGAGTGGCCAGACGGAAGCCACTCCTTAGTAAAAGGCACATAGCAGCCCACCTGGAGTTTGCCAAAAGGCACCTGAAGGACTCTCAGACCATGAGAAAGAAAATTCTCTGGTCTGATGAGACAAAGATTGAACTCTATGGTATGAATGCCAGGCGTCACGTTTGGAGGAAACCAGACACCGCTCATCACCAGGCCAATACCTTCCCTACAGTGAAGCATGGTGGTGGCAGCATCATGCTGTGGCGATGTTTTTCAGCGGCAGGGACTGGGAGACTAGTCAGGATGAAGGGAAAGATGACTGCAGCAATGTACAGAGACATCCTGGATGAAAACCTGCTCCAGAGCGCTCTTGACCTCAGACTGGGGCAATGGTTCATCTTTCAGCAGGACAACGACCCTAAGCACACAGCCAAGATATCAAAGGAGTGACTTCAGGACAACTCTGTGAATGTCCTTGAGTGGCCCAGACTTGAATCCAATTGAACATCTCTGGAGAGATCTTAAAATGGCTGTGCACCGACGCTTCCCATCCAACCTGATGGAGCTTGAGAGGTGCTTCAAAGAGGAATGGGCGAAACTGGCCAAGGGTAGGTGTGCCAAGCTTGTGGCATCATATTCAAAAAGACTTGAGGCTGTAATTGCTGCCAAAGGTGCATCAACAAAGTATTGAGCAAAGGCTGTGAATACTTATGTACATGTGCTTTCTCAGTTTTTTTTTATTTTGAATAAGTTTGCAAAAATCTCAAGTAAACTTTTTTCACGTTGTCATTATGGGGTGTTGTGTGTAGAATTCTGAGGAAAAAAATGAATTTAATCCATTTTGGAATAAGGCTGTAACATAACAAAATGTGGAAAAAGTGATACGCTGTGAATACTTTCCGGATGCACTGTATATTATTAATATAACAGAAAAAGGAAAGTACCGTATCATCCCATAACAGAATATTATATTTAGAATTAAGTTAGCTACAAAAACATTGTTGGATTTGAGTAAAGGTTTACAACTGAGAGTGTCAGGACAGAGTTGTTACAAGATACAATGTAAATAGACAATCAGTTTGATTAAGTGATGGCACTCATCTTGATGATAGAAGAAAATGGCAGAATCTACAATATTACTGCTGAATTATTGTAACACCATTATTTTTCTTTGTTACTTCTATTTTAATTATATTGGAGAAATTATTAGTTAATGAAGATATTAATCTTATGTTTATTATTTGAATTTAATTTTAATTTTTGTGTTTTGATTTGTGATTTAGTAAATAACATAAGACATTTTAATACTAATTTGGTCTAGATTCTTGGTCTCAGAGGTGCGAAGAGTGTCAACAAAGAGGTTTCATCGAAGGTTTAAGCAGGCTTAGGGATGTACAGGACGAGAGGGTCTTCACCAAACTTGTTAAAGTTGAACCTTAAAGGAATACTTCACCCAAAAATTATATCTTTTGATATGTTACTTACCCTATGTCCTTTTTAGTTGCGGCCAGGAAGAATTTTTTATTTCATGTTTTCATGCAGAATGGAGAGAAAGAAATTTATAACTTAACAGAATTCAATAGTGACCAGTGCCATGTAATGAGAAACAAAGTGAAAAACGACCATGATAAAAAGAAAACAAAATCTCACATTACTCATGTCACATAATCCACATGTCTGTTATCCAGAGTTACTTACTCAAAACATGCAAACAAATGCTTTGTTTGCTAAAATATTGTTAAGTTATTTCCGTACTTATCAGTACGTGCAGAAGCGAGAAATCTAAACTCACAGGAGTCAGTTTTTGAATTGAAGACGAGACTCAGAAAATGGAAGGGAGAGGCTTGTAGCACCCAAAGTGAAGACAATGAAAAATAACATTTTCCTAGATAGGGAATTACAGTCAGTCAGTCAGTCAGTCATTACCCAACCTGCTATATCCTAACACAGGGTCACGGGGGTCTGCTGGAGCCAATCTCAGCCAACACAGGGCACTAGGCAGGAACAAATCCCCAGGCAGGGCGCCAGCCCACCGCATAAGGAATTACATTGAGCATGTAATAGAAAAAATGAAAAAAATTGCTATTTTAAACATTTTATAAATAAGTTAAATAATGGAGAGACTTTTGCTTTTTTGCACTGTCCCCACTGGCCCTTAGTGCAGAAATGCCAAATAATAAACATTATTTTACGTATTCATTTGTTAAAAAGATGGCTCTCATATAATGATATACTGCTAGAGTGCCTCTATAAATTATAGTATGCTTCCTTTCCTCTGTTTATGATTACATGTATTTATTGATACAAAGCAATGGTAGATTTTTCAGGTGTTTTTTAAAAGATGCTTTTTTGTTAACTAGTACAAAAATCAATGAGTTACTAATAATGATAATTTCTTTCTTAATTTCTATTTTTCCTTAATTTTGCCTGCCTACCAGATCAAAAAGTATCACCAGGCTTCTCCCGACAATGTACACATTGTGGCTGGTGATTTTAATCAAGCATGCCTAAAGACTGTGCTTCCCAAATTTGTGCCATATATACAGTGCCCCACCAGGGGGAAGAACATGCTGGATACAGAGCCCTACCTCTCCTACGTCAGGGCTTCTCTGACCATCTCTCACTGCTCCTCATCCAAGCATACACTCCCCTCCAGAGGAAAATCAAGCCAATCATACAACACTATCAACACCTGGCCTAAGGGAGCCCTTTCACAGCTGCAGGACTATTTTGAAAACACAGAATGGTCTATTTCTGAACAATTAGAATTACAGAAGCACACAGAAATTGTAATAGGCTATACTAAGTTCTGCACTGATGTGTTTACAGTGGATGAACACATACAGGTCTAACCAAAAACCATGGATGACCAGTGAGGTTTAGTCTCTGTTGAGAACCCAAGACATTGCCTTCAGGTCAGCGTACAGGGTCCGGTACAGTGCAGCAAGAGCAAATCTGAGGAGAGATGGCCTATAAGAGCAAGGTAGAGGCCCACCTGTCAGACAATAACCCATGGCAGGTATGGCAGGGAATACAACAAATCATTAACTACAAAAGCAGTACATACATGCTGATCTGTGCTGATGCCTCATTGGCAGAGGAACAAAATCTTTTCTTTGCCTTCTTTGAGGCAAAGTGGTCTCACAGTGACATTCTCCCCCCGCTGACTCCCAGCTGCAACATTCAAGTGAGACGGGTGCTCATGAAGATGAACCCGAGGGAAGCTGCTGGACCAGATGGCATACTTGGTATGGCATTTAAAGCTTGTGCTGACCAGTTCGCAGGAGTCCTTACTAAGTTATTTAATCTGTCACTGATGCAGGCCACCATTCCCCCCTGTCTTAAGTCGGGTACTATCATCCCTGTCCCTAAAAAGTCAGTCACCAATAACCTTAATGACTACAGACTGATTGCATTAACGTCAACAGACATGAATTGTTTTGAAAGACTTATATAGCTCAGCACATTAAAGGCAGCTTCACTTCTACCTTTGACTGTCACCAATCTAGATCAAATAGATGCACGGAAGATGCCATCAGTACAGCCCTCCATACAGTGATGAGCCATCTGGAACACTCAAGGACCTATGTAAGGATGCTATTTGTTGATTATAGCTCAGCATTTAATACAGTCATCCCTAGCTTACTAATCGATTAACTGTATAACCTGAACTTTTCCCCCTCTTTCTGCGCTTGTATAAAGGATTTCCTCACTGGTCACCCACAAACTGTTAGAACTGGCCCCCACAGCTCATCCAGCTACTCTCAGGGCTTCTCTATGCCCTATACACTTATGATTGTATATCTGATTACTCCAGAAGCACTATCATCAAGTTTGCTGATGACTCTACCGTGGTAGGTCTCATAACTGGTGATGATGAGTCAGCATACAGGAACAAGGTGCAGAAGCTGTCAGTGTGGTGTTCCAGGAACAATCTCTCACTCAACACCTGCAAAACTAAAGAGATGGTCATTGAAATCAGGGGGCACAGAGCAGAGCTAGTCCCTCTATATATCAGTGGGAACCTGGTGGAGAGGGTCACCTCCTTTAAGTTCCTAAGAACTTACATTTCTGAGGACCTGTCCTGGACAGCAAACACTCTGGCGGTGGTCAAAAAGTCCCATCAGAGGCTACATTTCCTGAGACTTCTCTGTTCTGCTACTGTTGACCTTCTACCGCTCAACCATCGAGAGTGATTTAGCATACTGTATTTCAACGTGGCATGCTGACTGTACAGCAGCAGAGAGGAAAGCTCAGCAGAGGGTAATATCTGTGGCAGAGAAAATTATTGGCTGCTCTCTGCCTTCCCCTCCAGTGCCCAGTGCGTCTGCCTAGCCAGCGAAATCCTTAAAGACTCTTCCCATCTTGGTCACTTATTGTTCACACTAATGCTCTCTAGCAGGCAGTACAAGAGCATTAAAAGTAAAACAAAAAGATTTGCAGATAGTTTTTATACTTGGGCCATCTGAATTTTATATTTTAAGAGCTCATAGAACGGTTACAATTTTTTTTCCTTCAGTACCTATGACGATTACTTTACTGAATAATAATTTTCTGTCCTTTATTAACTTATGAATTATATTTATTTGCCGTAGGATGTGTGATTTTTATATTATTTGTTTGTCGTTGTTTGATGTACTTGTACCATTTACAGTTGTAGCTGACAATAAAGGCTTCCGTCCTTCCTTCCTTTTTTGTTTAGTAACCCTACTCTGTATTACTAGGGAGTTGCCTTGAAAGCTTTCATATTGTAATCTTTTTAGTTAGCTAATAAAAGGTGTCATTTTGCTTGACTTTTCACGTAACCCTACTCTGGTAATTAATGGCTTGCTTTATTTTTTTTTCATGTTTTCAGCGAATCCACCATATACTATGTGCTTTAGAGTGAAATTCTACCCGCATGAGCCCATGAAGATTAAAGAAGAACTTACCAGGTATTCATTGTTTTTGGAACTGTATACATTTACATGTGCATAATTTTTGTAATTTATCAACAGTCATGGCATTCTTTCAAATGGTTGAATTTAATATATACTTGTTAGAAGAAAAAGGGCTGTTCTCGTGAGTACTTCTGTTAAACATTTATGATTCTGCTAATTGCAGTATAAACTACACACTGATTTAATTTTTACATTATACTGAGATATGCACATGAGGCCATTTACAATATGGCTGAGACAGAAGCCATATAAGACGCTTGTGCCCTAATTCTTTCCCACAAAAAAAATGCAATCTATATGTGGAAACATTTTTTTGCATACGGCTGTCAATGATAGATAGGTCAGTTATTACATTATTTAGATATGGTTAGTTGAAAAATTGCTGTTTGACAGAGAACAGTCAAAAATGTTTGAAAGAATTGTCATTATCTGTGATCTCTTTGAAAAAGCGTTAGTTCCTTTTCTACTCAGAATGTTCTAATAATAATTTTTGAAGAGAATTTATTTTAGTGCAGCCTTTTGCTGTTTAGGTTTATCAGTGCAACTACAAGAGTGTGAATCAGAGATACAGACCAGTTGGTGTGATTGTCCAAGTGCAAAATTAACTGAGCCCTTCTTCATAATTTTTCATTGTAACACATTTAATGTAGTAGAGCATTATTTTGAGAGGCAGTTATTTGCACTTCTGTGTATCAAGTGACTGATTTAAAATATTCAGAATATCACAAGTAATATTTAAAATAAGCAAGGCTGCAAAATGTTAACAGGCATGAACAGAAAGCTTAGTTGACTCTGTCCTGTTCCAAAACAGAGATAGTGGCAGGCTGCATAAACTATGTCAGATGTTGAAGCCTAAGATTTTAATTTTAGCTTACGTCTTTCAAAAAAAGTGAATTTTTTCATGAGGAAAAAAATCTGAAAATGTTTTATATACTCACTGGCCACTTTATTAGGTACATCTTTTGAACTGCTTATTAACAAACATATCTAATCAGCCAATCACATGGCAGCCGCTCAATGCATTTAGATATGCAGACATTGTCAGGACGACCCACTCAAGTTCAAACCAAGCATCAGAATGGGGAAGAAAGATGATTTAAGTGATTGAATGTAACATGTTTGTTGGTGCCAGATGGGCTGGTCTAAGTATTTCAGAAAATCTACTGGGATTTTCACACACAACCATCTCTAGGATTTACAGAGAATGGTCTGAAAAAGGGAGAATATCCAGTGAGTGGCAGTTGTCTGGGCAAAAATGCCTTGTTGATGCCAGAGGTCAGAGGAAAATGGCCAGACTGGTTTGAGCTGATAGAAAGGCAACAGTAACTCAAATAACCACTCATTACAACTGAGGTATGCAGAAGAGCATCTCTGAGCACACAACACGTCAAACTTGAAGCAGATAGGCTCTACAGCAGCAGGAAACCACACCGGGTGCCACACCTGTCAGCTAAGAACAGGCAACTAAGGCTACAATTTGCACGGGGTCACCAAAATCAGACAACAGAAGAACTGAAAAACAATGCCTGGTCTGATGCGTCTCAATTTCTGCTACAATACACAGATGGTAAGAGTCAAAATTTAGCATCAAACAACATGAAAGCATGGAACTCTCCTGCAATTCTATCAACGGTTCAGGCTGATGGTGGTGGTGTAATGATGTGGGGAATATTTTCTTGGCACACTTTGGGCCTCTTAAAACCAACTGAGTATCGTGTAAATTCCCCAGCCTACCTGTATATTGTTGCTGACCATGTCCATCCCTTTATGATTGCAGTGTACCCATCTTGTGATGGCTACTTCCAACAGGATAATGTGCCATATCACAAAGCTCAAATCATCACAGACTTGTTTCTTGAACATGTCAATGACTTCACTGTACTCAAATGGCCTCCACAATCACCAGATCTCAATCCAACAGAGCACCTTTTGGATGTGACAGAACAGGAGATTCACATTCACATTTCACACCACTGCGTGATGCTATCATGTCAATATGGACCAAAATCCTTAAGGAATGTTTCCAGAACCTTGTTGGATCTACGCCATGAGGAATTATGGAAGTTCTGAAGGCAAAAAGGGGTCCAACCCGGTACTAGTAAAGTGTACCTAATAAAGTGGCCGGCGAGTGTACGTACAGGTGACCTGGAAAACAAAAAATGTTGGGAATTATGGAAGTTCTGAAGGAAAAGGACCCAACCCGGTACTAGTAAGGTGTACCTAATAAAGTGGCTGGTGAGTGTACATGCAGGTGACCTGGAAAACAAAAAATATTTTATGTTTTATGTGTGAATAGCACTGAGCACCAACTGAACCCTTTCCTGGGTGACTCTTGAACTGATATCCTTAGACATGTTATGCTTTGTTTTCAGGTAATTCCCAACAATTCTGATACAGTATGTAGAGTACATTTAAAATGTAAGGATCTCTATGACATCGGTTTAGGAGACATGTACATTCATCCATTGATTATTAATATATACTTATAAAAGTAGGATGAGACTTCCGTAGCCACCATAGTATACAACTGCAGTATGCTGTATCTCAGGTTCAATGAGCACATTCATTAAATAAAAGTCTTTCTGTCTATGTTGTGATTCTTAATTTTTCAATGGTTACCCCACATAATGCCTAAGCAGCCAACATGTTCTTGTTTTCTAGTAAGCCACATTCTGCATATGTAGTGTAAGCAGTCTAAAGTAGCCGGCTGCATTGCTTTATGTTTTCAAGCAGCTTACAGCAGACAATCACAGCTAAAATATAACTACTTGTTTTTCAAGAAGCCACACTCCTCATCAATTTTCTAGCAAGTCATCTAAATTAGTTAGTTGATTTGTTTGTTTTTTGTCCTCCTAAGCAGCATTTTTGAACGGACAGTAGCTTCACCACTAATTGTTTCATTACTGTCAAGGATTGCTGAGAAGCAGTCTTCTAATGTCACACTGAGATTCCCAGTGAGCAAAGAAGTTCAGGATCTCCCTCATCATATCACCTTCGACTTGTTCCAGTAGATGGCAAAATTCCATAACATTCTCAAACCCATCTAACCAGGTTTAGGGCTGTAGTAGGGCAGAGTCAATCCTGGAAGCACTGGGTGCAAGCAGGAAAGAGCATTTCCACTGCCTCATTGTGCCACTATGTTATATAATAGAGATCAGTCTCCCTAACATGATTACATGTGTTGTCCATGCTGCTCTAGTAGCTCATTTATCATTGTATTGATGCCACACTTATCATTATCCTCACTTCTTGAAGATGTTTCTAACAATATCCGTGAGTGTTACATACATCATCATCACTACTTTAACAGTCCTTTCCAGGATTTACCCACGTTGAGTGATTGCTCCCCAAATCTTTTTTCCCCTCTTCAGTGTGGGGCAACATTTGAGGTGAGACCCATTCTTCTTATGTCATCTATCACCAACTCCAACCATATCTTCTTCTCTTGGTGTAAAGCTAGTCGACTGTGTTTCATTACTTAACACTCTTGATGATTCACAGGGTACCCCTTACATCGTCATTTGTGTATTGTTTCCTCATGGGGCTCGGTGCTTCGTGAGAGCTCCCCTTCCTCACTCCCTGATCATCAAACGTGTAGTTGCTTGTGAGAGAATCCCGCTTTGAAAGAATACATCTGTTTTGAATCTGCACATATGTTATTCATAACAACTTTTTACCATATTTTCATGCTTGAATCCAAGTAAAGTTTTATAGAAGAGAAACCGGTGTGGGATTTTCCTCTTGTGGTGTTATGTTGGCTCTCAAAAATTAGATGATTTTAGAGCATTTTGGATTTTGGAATTTTGGAATAGGGATACGCAACCTGTATTCATAACACACCTGATCATTCTCATCTCCATTCTCTCCAGCTTTATTTAATGCTCTGTCTTCTTTGGACAGATGTTACTCCAGTAGAGCATACTACTTCTCACACAGCTTTCATAACCTTTTCCATTTAAAGCCAGATAGACTTCTTTAGAAGTAGAATCGAGGTCAGCTCCCAAAAATTCTTCAATGGCAACTCTCACCCTGTTTATCACTGCTCTTCCTACAGCTCCATCTGCACTCAACTAAGTAGGAAAACTTCCATATCATCTCTAAAGCGATTGAATTGTCAATATCTACATTTATACATCAATATTCTGCACCCCCTAATGCACTTTGTACAAACATTGCACTCACTGCCAGCACTCTGCCCTTCACAATTTTACATCTCTCATTCACTCACATCCCACAACCTGTAAACTGAATTGAGTTTTCCTTAACATCTGTCCTGCACACGTCAGACTGCCTTTCATCTGCTTCTTCCACACTGCTTGCCCCTTTGCCTCCAATTGTCACCTTGGTCTTTCCTGTATTTTCCTTGAGGTCTTTTGCTTTAAAACTATTGTTCCCCCTTCAGAAATATCCTCTTCAGTTTTGCTTCACTTTTTGCAATTAATGAGATTATGTGCATGCAAGAGATTCCATGACAGTCTTACACGATTCATTGTTCACCATCTCCACCATTATAACAAAAAGAATGGATCCCTGATCAGATGGATCAGGATAGATCCCTGGTGTAGCCACATCATCAGATCAAAATTTACAATGTCCCCATCTTCTTCCCGACCATCATTCAGACTTTCTTGGCCTCATAGCAGGCATTAGCCAATTTTCACCACTAGCTTTCTCAATGTAAACCTCACCATCTCTCACAGTACCTTATCATACACACCCAAATGAATCCTGCAGCTTCTTTTCCTTTTATCTGAGGTACTACCATTTTTCTGTCACTTGCTTTATGACCAAGAACACACTCCTCGTTCTTTACTCATTGTGCTGCACACTTCCTGAAATCTGTGATTCCTGTAGTTTTGCACTTGCTTCTCTAGTATTTTGAACATCTTCCTTATGGAATGCTTTCTGCCTTTAATTTTTGCCTCTCCATATAGCATTTTCTGTTCTCCTCAATTGTTTTCTTTACATCAGATGGCGGTTTAAGCTGATTTAAGATGGTCCCAAACCTGATGCCTTGTGGGGAGACTGCTGTGGTGGCAGAGATAAAGAAGACCAAGTGATTAAGTGGTGTGTAGGAGGGAGTATAAGAAGTTTGACTTGGAATATTGAAGGCATGATGAGAAAATCAGATGAGGTTATGAAAGTGTTGTACAGCTGGAGAGTAAACGTGTTGTAAAGAAGAGTTGAAATGAGAAGGTAAAGGTGTAAGAATGCTTAGTGGGAGTAGTGGAAGGTGCAGGTTCTTCTAGTATGCAGCATGTAACTCAACATAACATTCTCAAATCTGTAAAATCCAATTCAGAGCTTACCTTGGCAGAGGCATAAGGCAGGGTATTGCACTGAACAGGGCACAGTCGTGCATACACAGAATAAATGGAAATTGCCAGTTAACGTAATATATACAGTATGTCTTTGGGGATGGCCTGTGAAAACCAGTGTACCTGGAGGAAAACAGACACAGACATAGGAAGAACATTCAAATTCTGGACACAGGATTCAAACCCAAGACACTGGGTTTACCAGGTGGCATTTCTACTTAGCACATGTAAATTCTGTTTTTTAATGAAGTAACTTTAACATGAAATCATTATTATTTTTTCTAAGTTATATTTAGGTAATGAAAAGCAACTCAGCAATGTTGTCTGTGGTGTATTAGTGACTGGTTCCTTTTGAATGGTTTCTTTCTTGAATATTACATACAAACTGACAACGGAGTTTTATGAGAAAAAGATTCCTTTATTGTGCGTTATGTGAATTTCAATTAAGAAAATGAATTAGCATTGTCAATAGTAATTAGATAAAAATCACTTTGCTAGCCAAAGTATACCATGAGGATTAAGTATTATTTTGAAAGTTGCAGTTCCGTTCTTTGACTGTGAAAATTCAACTTGTGAATTCATTTCTTGACTCTTCCATGGGCAGCTGAACAGTTTATTCCACTCAGGGTATGCTGGATCTTCTTTTGAGTGTACTTGCAACGTACATCCCAAGTACTAGGTGACCGCAGACATCCTCAATTGCATGTCCATACCACTTAGTTCTCATCCTATCACAGAGAGTGAACCCTGCACCCCTGGGCAGGAACTGTACTTCACTCAGTCATAGTTGTGATCTCACTCTTTTGGTCACTACCCCGAGCTTGTAGGTCATGATGTGACTGATCTGAACACTTTGCTCACACATTACCACCAGTTTGATGTAACATCCCAAAAACTGCTATTGCTGCAGTGATTCAGTTATCAAGTTTTGAACTATTAGTGCTTGATCTCCTCTACTTGTGACAGCAGCTTGCTCATTACCTGTATAGTCATCACCTTCCTTGAATTATTCCTATATTGTAAGGTTACATGTTTTTTGCTCTTAGAAACATCCTTATTCACAGTTGTTGAAAATCTGAAATTCAGAAACTCCATATTAAAATGCTACTAAATGAGATAATGGGCAGCAACCCTTTCTCATAGCTTTTATATTTTTTATCTGTATTATCAAAGCAAACTATTACTAAAGTAGAGATGCATGCAGTTTATTATATAATGGTGTTCCTGGACTCTGACTACAGAATCTGCACTTATACATACCTCTTGTATATTTTGATGTTCAAATAAGTCACTATCCATCCCATGTCTAGCTTACAAAAAGCAATGTGTCGGTTAGTGTAACAGCAAATAACATTTGGCAGGTGATCAAATCTGACAATTCTCTATGACAGTGGAGCTCCAGTGTGCTAGCTTTACTGGCTGTCATTTTTCACAGAGAATTTTATCTAGCAAAAAATGTGTGTGGGAGTGACAGTAAATATGATTGAAGTGTCACTGATGCTAGAAAATGCATTCTAAATGTGCTCCTGTGTACATTTCTACTAAGCTCAAGGATCGCTGCAGAAATAAGGAGATTCAGGGATTTATACATGAGGGTGTAGGGTGTTAATATGATGGCAGTTGTCCAAATATTAAAATAACTGTTGTATAAATTGGTATATTATTTATGGAATCTTAACCAATCTTGACTTATAGTAGTATCTATCATTTTTTTTTTCAAATAATTTGTTCTGTTATAGTTGTGCAGATCATGTCCTGCCAGTATGGGGTGTGGAGCAGTTAGAAACCCTAGACAAGGTATTCCCATGCACACAGTCTCACCTACTGGTGTAACACCAGTTTATAGCACCTACTAACTTAGCACTCATGTCTTGGGATGTCAGAGGAAATTTAAATGATCTACATTGACACAGGGAGAATGTGCAAATACCAGATAAACAGTAATTAGACTAGGATTTGAATGCACCTCCCTGAAACTCTGAGGCAGCAGTAGTAACCAACAATGTGCAGAAAAACACCAGAGATCTGTTAGGAATTAGTTATGACCATGTGTGTTTCATTTAGAATAGTGTTTCATGCAAACTTAATTATTTTTGGTGATATTATTGTGTTGCACTATTATTTAAGTTCATTTTTTTGTGTGTATTTCTCCGTTTTGTGTGTTAATTACTGTGATGCTGCACGGTTGCTATTCATACAATGCACATGTTACGTGATCAATGACATCATGGTGACCAATATTTATATAATCACTTCTCTCATTATGCAGGTGTCCAGACTTTAAAATAATCAATGAAAGACTTATAATAAAGAATACAATTTTTAGGGATATACTTTGTAGGAATTTGCATGGATTCAAGCGTGAAAGCATGCATACTCCAAAATAAAAAAATCAGATTTATAAAACCTGACGCATACACATTTCTACTCAATTTAGCCTTTATACATCATAATTATCCTTTAAATGTCTATGTGAACGCACCTTGAAACAACCATATGCTAATCAACTTATACATATGCAATCAGAGCAGAGCAGCTTCCCACCTGACATATTGAGACACTACCACATTTGATGAGTCCTATGGTGTGCTCCACAACTGAGTGTGTAAGAGCCTTTATGTATTATAGTGCCTCTACTCTGCATTTTGGGGGTTGGGTCAAGGCATAAGATGCCAGCTTTTAGAGGGTAATGACTGTCACCTGGCATATGGAATGACATGAATGCTGTTACAATTAATATAGGCCATGTGCAAAACTGAGGGTTCAGCCAGTTACCATACCAGTAAGCCATCCATCAAGTATGGCATCATCAGCACTATCCTCAGTTCGTCTGCCAATGTTATTGTGCTTCAAAATAAATGAATCATGGGTTATCCAGGCCACTGAGCCACATAGTTTGTCAGTCTCACCTTGGCATCACAGAGGACCTGGTTGTTGATGGAATGTGTAACTGCTAAGAACAAAACAAAAGGAAAACTAGACATTGCTGCAAATTGCCATTTATGTTGGCAAAAATATGTTATGTTTTATGTGTATAGAGCCATACAGTATGGAAACTGAATATATCGCCTCATTAGTTAGTTAATGGCTTCCAGCATAGCAGGCAAAATGGAGCTTAAACTTGACTCAGATAGTCCTGACCTGTTGGCCAGTTCTTTAAGAAATGATGACAGGTAGCCATCATTTTTTTTTCTTATTGGAAGAAAATAACATTCCATACAATCAAGTCTAATGTAAAACAGAATTCAGCCCTCACCCAAGAGAAATAGAGGAAGGCCAACAGCATAGGCAAATATTAAAAAACAAAAAAATAAAACAACAAGGAAGGGAGAATGTCCTTTTCCTGAATATAAATGCTTATTCTAAAAGTTTTGAACAGATTAAGTTTCTAATAGTATAGAACATCAGTTACTCACTGAGTTTTAAAAGGTGGGTTGGGATTCTTCCAGTTAGGCAGGATAAATCTACATGCTTAATAGTATTGTACAGGCAATTACAATCAAGTTGTCCTTCTCCACTTTGAGCCTATCTGGAAGTACACCATACACAGCTGTTAATGGGTTAGGAGGGATTGTGACACCAAGGCTGTCTGATAGGCATTTAAAGGTTTTTATCCAAAATGATGTTAACTTGGTGCACTCCCAAAACATGTGGGCCAGTGAGGCTGGAGCTAGATGGCAATGTTTGCAGGGTGGATACATTTTGGACAATTTTAAACAAGATAAATGTGTTTGATGAAATATTTTAAGTTGATTGATTGAATGCTTTGCACAGATGGAGCTAGAGTGTACTCTATGCATTGTTGACTTCCACTCCATCTCTGAGATATTAAGTGAAGGGTCCTTTCCCCATCTTACCCTAGGATCTATAAAATGGAAGGATTTTAAGATATTTTATATATTGTTGAGATGCTGTCTGAGTTTTCAAAACTACTCAGTATATTTTCTGGAATAAAATGGGTAGGAGGTGTGGAAAATTGGGTAGGTTCCATTTAGCAAAGTTTCTAATTTGAAAGTAATGAAAAAATTGTGATGCTGGGAAGTTAAATTTGAAGAATAATTATTTTTAAAATGCAAAAACATTATCTGTATACAGTTCTCTAAATGTTTTAACCCTGGATTAAAAGATTAAATGCTGTTTATGTTTGAGAGGGTTGAAAAGGTTGATTATCATGTAGAGGCACAACAGATAAAAACTGCCTTGAAGTACATCCTGCATTAGTTTCATATTCTGATTGATTGATGGACAACTGGATTATTAGTATATTGATGATAATTAGTATTTACTGGGGCACAAAGCAGGGCATATAAAGAAGTACAGCAAGATTTTATTTCTTTTGCATACAAGGCTTGTGGATATTTATCATCACTATTGAGGTTTATTATGTTTATCATGTCAATGCACATTATAATTATGACTCTGTGATATGAATTATTGTGTATGTGAGTTGGCATTTCGCTGGTTTCACCACATTTCCCAGCTTAATACAGGGTGTCATCATTTCTCAGTTTCTCCCAAATGTTGCGTACGCATTGGTCAGAGTTGCCATAAATATCACAAGTTCTCACTTCATGCTTTCTTTTGTAAATCTCAGCTTTTGTGTGGAAAGTTGCATACTCACATTTTGAGAATCTTTTTTTATGGACACCAGGGGCCTCATGCATAACGCCGTGCGTGGAAATTGCACTAAAACATGGCATACCAACAAAAGCGGAAATGTGCATACACACAAAAAAATCCGGATGCATAAATCTGTGTGAACGCCAACTTCCACGTTCTTTCGCTACATAAATCCCGGTCAGCATGAAAAGTAACGCACGTGCATGTGCCTGCTGCCCCACCCCAACTCCTCCCAGAATTACGCCTCTTTGATTATGCAAATCAATATAAATAGCCCTTAAGCTCAGCGTTCTGTGAAAAGGCAATGGCAAAAGCACGGGGGAAAATAGAAGAATTTCAGCGAATACCAAGTGGAGGCAAAGGAAAAACGTACTATTTGTTGGTTTAAACAGTGGTATAAACAACAAAAGGAAGTTGATCAAGTGACATAGAGTGTTGGAGAAACTCGAAAGCTCAAGTTCACAAAGTTGCACAGTGCTCGAAATAAAAAAGAAATTGTCAGATATCAAAGTCGCCGTGAAAAGGCAAGTCATAGCCCACCATCTGAGTGTCATATTAAAGCTTATTAGGGTACAGAGAAAAGAAAAAAAATAGGGACACAGTGAGAAAAAAACTTGAAATGTCAACTTTAATCTCGAAATTTCCACCTTAATCACATAGTTTATTTTGTCATTAAAGTAGCACGTTAAATGCTTTGTTTTGTATGTGTTCTTCTATGTACTCTATGTGTGTGAATCACTACGTGCTTCTTAAACGGGCTTTCTCTTCCTCCGACAGGACACAAATCCATTACATTCGTGATATTACAGTTCTCTGAATAATTAAACTACTAAGATGTATACTTGATATCATTTTCATGATGATTGGAGTTAAAGCATGTAACATGGGAACACGGTGGCACAGTGTTAACGACAAGCTGGAGCCCTGTCCACAGATTGTTCCTGCCTCCCGCAAGATGCTTGCTGCGCTGTGCGCGACCTTAGATGAAATAATTTATTGCAGCAGTACTGTCTCTTTCAGACGTACTAACCTCTAATTCCTGACCTTCCTTTTCTTTCTCCAAGTAACCAATCGCCACACAATCAGCTCTGTAATAGATGTTAAACCAATCTGTAAGCTGAGAACGCCGATTCTTCAAAACTTTTAAGGAACATTGAAATATCTTTGTAGTACATGTTTAATTATTCTATCCATCTATCCTTCCAGTGACGCGCCAGCCCCAGCAAGAATACAGTGTGAGGCAGGAACAATTCGTGAACTAGCTAGTGCTGCGACACCGTGTCCTCACATGTTTAATTATTAACAATATAGTTTATTTAAATGATGTTAACATTTTATCTGTATAATGTAATGAACATATTTTGCTGCATTTCATCTTAAAAATTATATTGTCATCATATGTAAATACGTGCTTTATAAAGTGGCTCAGGTTGTGCAATATTATAACTGTATCGCAAGTTTACAGTGAGGTAATTGTACTTGTAGGTACAAACAGTTCTACAAGGAGCACTTGATGGACTGATTGAGTGTGTTTATAGTTCTTGGGATGAAACTGTTTCAACTCTTTCTGTACAGGAAAGGCACTGAAGCGTTTGCCATATGAGAGCAGTTCAAATAGCACATGGCTGAGGCAGCATGTGCTTGATGCTGTATACTGATAATTCTCTTTCCGATCAGCTGCTGTAGAGCTGTGATTCCACACTCGGATACAGTGGGATAAATACTCTGAGTGGTGCATTGAGAGGAACAACAGTGAAGCAGCTATGGTATTTGGAATAGTTTGGCCATTCCGTGGACCATTATTATTACAGGTTAATTACAATCAGATGCCTTAAACTAATAAACAATATGCGGTTAATTTCAGTGTATATGATAAAGCCGCATCAGGGATGTGGATGTAAAAAAGAAAGGGAAACCACACTTGAACAAAGGCACTGCTTTGATGCTGGGTGCTGCCAGTTTGCAAAACCGAGCGGAGAACTTGCGTACGCCAAGCATTTAGCTTGCGTGAAAATATGCATGGCTTTACGCTAAGTTTAGGTTTTATACATCGCAATTTGAGCGTGGAAACAGGAGTATGCAACATTTTTGTGCATACGCACCATTTATACATGAGGCCCCAGGTGTTTGATTTAGTTTTGGTGTTTTTATGTAACATTTCTTTGTGTACTGAACCTGCCTGCACATGACAATTCTCTTGTGCCATCCTTTGGGCTTGTGTGCATTTTTGCATCACTGAAATTAAGAGTTCAGTTCAATTTATTATTTTACTCGATCACCCCTAAGTGCATTCATAAAATTGTTTAACTTACTTACCCGTATTAAGCTTTGCCAAACTGATCTGTCTGAAACTTTGTGTTGTACTTTGAGTACAATTAGTTTGGAAAAAGGTGACTTATAACTTGAAAGGAGTTACAAAAACTGGTATATAAAGTTAAGTATCATAGATTGTTATACTTCAGCTATTATGTGTTATGTACTGTTATGTTACTTGTGTGAATGGTAACCATAAAATGAATCAATTCTTAAATTTGTTTGCTTAAGACATTGATCTTTTTTTAACAGAAAGAAAGTTATGTTACACTAATTACACCATTTATTTATGTATTTGTTTGCTTGTTTATTTTTATTTCTCTTAGAGTTCTGATGAGCATTAGCAAACTACTCTTTTAGTTATTCTTAGATGGATTACTAATGCTGTCTATTAAATTATGTTTTAGCCTTTAGCCTTAATAGTGAAGATTTCAACCTTAGGTTTTTGTTTTTTATTTGTCTGCATCATCTTTCAGAGACACTGATAGCTTGCAGAAATGTTCTTGCTTTGCCTAGTACTTTCAATATGTAGTTTCAGTGCAGCAATGTGCACATTGTAAGTTGTATATACTGTATTTAAATAAAGTGATAATAAATTATGCAATTATAATAGCCTGTGTCATATAAAGGTCTAAAATTCCACTGAAAAATGAGATAAAGAATACATGTTTGCTTCTTTAAAAAAGAATAAAAAGGACTACATTTCTACAGTTGTTACTTTAGTGTTTCTTAATACCAGAATACGCCATTTGAGTCTCTTGTCAAATGAATTTAAATACAGAATTAGACATTAGATCTCTTGCCTGAAGTATACTGTATGTATTACTTTTAAAAATAATTCATTCAAAATATTCCTACCTTGTTTAAGTTTCTAATGCAATTAGGATGGTTTTGGTCATGCTTCTGTTACAATTTGCAACCTGCTTCCCTTTAAATTTAATTCAGGGCATTTGTTTAACGTTAATATGTGAACAAAGCAAAGTACTGAATAGGGAAATGTATAAAATAAATGGACAATATCTAAGTAAACCATATGAATAAAGTCAAGTGCTCAATTTCAAGTAAGGTAAAAAACTATCATATCTAGAGCTCTGACTTCAAATTCTTGCCCAAGTGATCTCTTTGTGGAGTTTGTACATTTTCCTCTTGTGTATACGGTGTAGACAATAGGCCACCAAGCCACTTCAAAGGTAAAACAATTCAATAGAGGCCAAAATACAATATGTATTGGAGAAATAATAAGAACAAGGGCTGAATACAGAGAGTAAACACAATGCAAGGTAAATACAAATAAAACTAAACCCTAATTAGTTATATGTTAACCGCAATTCACACTTATCCCATTTGCTGGTAATTTACCCCTTGTGGTGTTTTCTTTCTTCACTCTATAACTGCAGGTATATGGGGCATCCCAATTCAGCAGCTCCACTATTATCTGCTGTCCTTTAGACTTATAGATGACTCATAATTTAAGCTGTCACATTATCAAAACAAGTTAAGGTTCAGTGCTTCCAGGGAAGGAACAAAAGCTCACATTGAGCTGGCAACCTCCTCATGCGTTAAATATAAAGAAGTAGCTGCCGCCGTGGTTTCATAAAACACATTTAGCTTATTATTTTGTCAATGGTTATGTTTCCAGTAGACTTATTCTACTCTCCTGTCATTCCAGAAATATTCATGAAGATTATGGGGCAATAAATTTTATTAGTTTAATACAATATTATGGAATACTAAACTCACAATATAATGTAATGTTAGCATATACTGTAAGTTTGTGTTGTTTAGTATTTTGTCTTTCAGTTACTTTTTCTGGTTTGTCATTATTGACAAATATGTTTTAAACAAGTTAGAAAATGTATGCATGGTGTAACATTCAGGTGTTTTCAAAGACTTAGTTAACTGATTTGAAAGTTGGAGCAATTAAATTTTTGTTACTTCATCAAATCACATTTTTGTTAAATCTTTTTATAATAAAGGGTCATATTAAAAAAAAGAGTAAAAATAGAATATAACTATACCTTAGTAGTCTCTCTATTATATAAAAAAAATCCTGGGACGAGACGTGACTTTTTCAGAGAGATACTTTCACGTCCAGCGAGACGAGACTTTGTGCCAAGAGATTTAACTATGCCTGGGGCCAGAAATAAAAGACAGAGTAGATGACAAAGTAGAACCTCATAAAGAGGTTCAGAAATGTTGGCGTGATACACATGCAGAGCAGGTTAGAGATTATGAAAGTACTAAAATTAGAAAGTCTGAAAAAAATCACAGTAAAGATTGCATTAGCGCAAACAAACGGAAATTATTACTTGGTGAAATAATGGAACAGCGAAAAGAGATCGAATATATTGTTCAGATTTAAACTTTAATTCGGAGACTTGTAGATCGTCTAATTCGTGTTGCTATCAGGGAAAAGTAGTGTTTCTTCCCAATGAAGAGGCGTATCCATGAGACTTAAAAGATTTATTGTTTGGTGAAAGTGAAATCCACATACGTGAGCAATAGAGACGTGAAGTGGCTGACGCGTAATGCAGGCTGGGGGATGATGAGCAAAGCGAGTAGGGGGCGAAGCCTCCAAGTCTTCATTAAATAAATTCATTTTTTAAGGTACTTTAAAATGATACATACAGTAAATAAAAACATAGCTCTCATTGACTTTGCTTTGCTGATAAATTATAGTGTAAGTGAAATAGTGAATCATTATAATGTGCAGCAAAGCCATGACGTTGTTTTTAGTGTAACAAATGCTGAGTACATACTGTATTTGTTCACTCTATGCCTAAAGAGTGAAGTTTACATACAAGGACACCTGTGAAGGAAATCTGAAACAGTACAGTCATCTGTACTCAAAGTAGCAGAGAATGTTCTCTGTTTTAAAATAGTTTGTAAATTTGTAAGTTCATAAATTTGCCAGACTTTAAAATTCCAAAAACGTATATAGTGTGCTCAATTTAACGTATCTCAATGAAAATGTAATTTTTCTGACAAACTTTCTTGAAGAATAAGTGCTAAATTTCAATAAAATCATTCTGCTGAGAGCCAAGTTGTTTAATATGGACAGACAGACGAATAGACAGACAGACAGACAGACAGACATGATTATTGCAGTAGGTGCTAATTGCATTAAGTGCTTTTTGCATTATACACGACCACACCTAAAACATACCAAACTAAAAAATACACTGAAATAATTTTTGTTAATTTCTTACTGATATATTAAAATATATTTATAAAATACAGAAATATATAGATTTAGCTTTTCTTCTCATTTGCATTATGATGCAAGAAACAAAAATGTGTAGAGTGATGTTCTTTAAGAACATAAACAAATTTTGAAAATGTTTAACTAATTTTTAGCTCTTGAGCCTTCAACATTCCCATCCACTTATCCATTTTCAGAACTCATGTTCTTCATTTTAGGGTTCCCAGCAAGCCAGGGCTAATACTGCAGGCAGCACAAGATAGGAACTGAATCAAATCCAAATGTTTTGTGACACCAAGTAAAAATGAAGACAGGTTTAAAGTGCAAAGGATTTGCTAAGCATATAGTGAAAATACACCCCAGACTAATAAGCAACAGGAGGATAGTAGATTCAGCAGAACAAAGAGTAAAAAGGCTAAATACCATTTTAGTTGAGATTAAGATGGAGGTTTTTCTCCCACATGCAGGGACAAATACTCTTTAAAAATGTTTTTTTTTTTTATTTTTCTCCAAGTGATAGCACACCAGCACTCTTAAACGCTGTCACTCACTGGGATTTACCAACACTATAACAAAAAGTAAAAGTGTGAAAATAAAGAATGAAGATTGTATTACAGTTAAGGAATAGTAGGTGGCAGTTGTCAGGTCCATCTGCAGCTCCTTTTAGAACAATTAATATTTTAAACGTATGTCAGTATCGCCAGAATAATTTGTTCTCTGGGTGTACATGGCAAAGTGGGAAAAGTAGGCGTTGTTCTTTTCACAATATAATTGCTTTTTTCTTTATATTATAGATTAAAGTAATTGTTGTCCTTTTTATATCATTGTTTGGATATTTTATGATATTAAATTATCTAATCGTATTTGGATTTTTTTTCTTTTCAGATATCTGTTGTATTTACAACTGAAGAGAGATATTTTTCATGGCCGCCTTCTGTGTTCCTTTTCTGATGCTGCCTACTTAGGGGCCTGCATTATTCAAGGTGAGTTCTCTAAGATCCATTTTTACAGTATGCACAGTAAACCTATCACATCAGAATAAGCCTTCAGGCATTAATGAAAGATTTGCAAATATGCTATATGATATAGGCTTTGTTAGGTTACTAATGAGTTAAATTTGTTTCTGATTTTTGTATATATATAAAATTAGTTTATCTATCCAGAACCAGCTTGTCCATGATAGAGCCAGAGGGAGCAGAATGTGACAACAACGTGAATATTTTCCATTCACGATCCAATTCAGGCAATAAAATAGAAAAAATGAGAGCAACACACTCAGTTTGACTTGCCAGTTGACCTAATGCTATACAGTACAGTATTTTTGGTTGAGAGTGAAAAGCATGGTCAGTGAACAAAGCACAGGGAGAAAATGTACACAGAAGGCTCCTCACCCTAGAAATGAGACAGTAATGCAATATACTGCAGCACTCAGCTGACATAAAGTTGAACACTGATGTCCCCCATGACTTTATTTTTCTGTACATTAGGAAAAATGGTAGATTTCATGTAACATGGCTCTTCATGATATAGTAGGAGTGTGACTGCAGAGCTCATTCTTAAAGATGCTTGTACTGACAATGTACTATAGATTTCATAAATATGTCACAGAAATTTAAGTGAAGGCAATCACTCAAAAGTAGTTTATTAGATTTGCATTAAATATGGGGGGAGGCACGGTGGCGCAGTGGGTAGCGCTGCTGCCTTGCAGTTGGGAGATCTGGGGACCTGGGTTCGCTTCCCGAGTCCTCCCTGTGTGGAGTTTGCATGTTCTCCCCGTGTCTGCGTGGGCTTCCTCCCACAGTCCAAAGACATGCAGGTTAGCTGGATTGGCGATTCTAAATTGGCCCTAGTGTGTGTTTGTGTGTGGGTGTGTTTGTGTGTGTCCTGCGGTGGGTTGGCACCCTGCCCTGGATTGGTTCCTGCCTTGTGCCCTGTGTTGGCTGGGATTGGCTCCAGCAGACCCCCGTGACCCTGTGTTCGGATTCAGCAGGTTGGAAAATGGATGGATGGATTAAGTATGGGAAAGCCAGAAAAACTACACTGCTGTCATTTTCAAAGTTGTCTCCTACCTTTTGCTTGGTGCTGCTGTTATAAGCTTGTTTGTGATTCTAATTTGTAATAAGCATGACAATGGATAAATAGATGAGTGGACAGAAAACTATATTTAAGCTTCTTAGATGCTTAATATCCCAAAGGCCTTTTGTTACCAAATCTAAAACATTATGTTGCCTAAAGCTGTGTATATGGGCTGAGTAAAAGTAGTTATAATAATTATCAGCAACAGGCAAAAATAATAGAAAACTCTGCAAAGGGTTTTATATTTATTTATATTGCAAGGATTTTTTGTTACCTATTTTGCTTTGGTATTTAATTACATTTTGTTTTCTGTTAGATGTTTGTTAGGATGTATGTAAATGTGCAAAGAGCTTGTAAATTAGAGTCCAAGATACAGGAGTTAACTATAAATCTGTTTTGTGCAATTAACTGAATCTTTTTTTGCACATAGTTGCAGGGTTAGGCCCAAACTCCAGTCAACCATGTGGCTGTAGTGGCAGTAGCTGTTGTTGTTGTTGCATTGAGTAGAGTGAAATTCTTACTTTATGTATGTCCAGCTTTTATCACTTTGTCAGTCTTCAAGGCCATACGAAAAAGAATTTAATTCAGTAAATACACAAATCAGCTTACTCCTTACCCCCCAGTCCAGTTCTCGAAACCTTGTAAAAAATCTATTAACACCAAATGAATCGATTCTTGTGCTGCTACACATTAAGGGGGTCCATGGCAGTGCCAATATTACTAAAGAAAAAAAATGTTTCAGGCTCTCTGGGTCCACGTGGCTTTGAGGTGGTTGGTGTGTAAGAGGCGAACTGATAGCTTGTAAGCACCTATCGACACTCTGCGGTTCATAATTAGGGTGCTGCACACACAGGAGAATAAAGTGTGTCTGACTAAGATAGAAGGGTGTGAGGAATCATGGAGAAGAAAGGAAAGAACGAGAAACGCAAAATCAGGAGAGTGAGCCAGCATGGTGGATGGGAGGCAGGGCAGTCAGTGGGCCCAAAAGGGAGCAAGAGGACCAGTGCTTCAGGGCATTCTGACGGACACCAAAGAAAGGTGGTTGGGACGAGAAACAGTTGGCTGTTGTATTATTGTGATATTTCCCTCTACTTACCCTTTACCTATTTTCTTTAGGGATAAGTGTACTCATTAGGTTCTTTACCAGGTTGGTCTTCTGTCACACCTTAAGATTAAAACACACATACATAGATATATGCATACACACAGAATCTAACCACAAAAATACTATATGAAAGATGTATACATATGAGTGTTATTCTCTAGCACTTTAGCCCCCACAAGTATCGCATTAATAACACATGCATAGTCCTCTTTTCCTAGTACTCCAAGAGACTTACTTATCATAGGCACAAACAACCTCAGACCTAAATATTACTTTTGGTCTCCAAGAATATATTTGAACATACAAAGGCTCAACATCCTTGGCTATAGGCAATTTATCAACCAATGAATGTCCTACTTTAATGCACTGGTCATTATTGGACAGAGCTCTTTGTCCTCAGCTTGATAAACCTTGCAGCTTGGATCATATGGCACTTCCACACTGCTCCAGGTGCTCAAAAATTACCTTATTACTTCAATCACTCTAAATATGAAGACAAAGTATAGAAAGTTAAAGACCATGGTGTTTATTAAAGGACAATAATACCAGTAGAGAAAAGCATAAAAGAAAATGTGGATAGCAAAGCCTGGATATTTACAGCATAGTCTGTAGAAAAAACTTAAGAAAAGTCACAATGTCAAAGATGAATGTCCCAGGGCGGCGCTGATTTAGCAATTGATATTCATGGAATTCTTTAGCAGTCACACGTTGCTGGTGCCCTCTCCTGATGTGGCTCTTTCTTCTCCTTCTGATGTTGCCTTCGCCCCCTTCTGATGCCGCTATCTTCACTGTTTCTTCTTCTTCGTTCTTGATGTTGCCTTTCAGACGAAGCATATTTATCATAAGATTTCATGTGGCATGTCTTCCTTTCCCAAGTTGTAAACCAATTGGGAAATTCTTTGTTACAGGTGCCCATCTGTTCGCTGGTTGTAAAGTAATCAGATACAGCTTGAAACATTGGCATGTCTTCCTTTCCCAGGCTGTAAACCAATTTAGTAATTCTTTGTCCCAAGAATCTCCTTTTGTTTGCAGGTTATAAAGTAATCAATACTGCTTGAAGCATCTCCTGGATTTCTGCTTCTTTAGAACAGATGCTACTGTGATTGTTACTGGTACTGTTCAGGAAAACAGGATGCTTTAATGTCCTGTCTTCTTAAGTGTTAAATTTATCCTGTCCATTGGAGCAAAATATTTGTTTTAATATGATACAATTTGTTAACTGTTCTTGTAAGATTAAGTTCATTTTTGTTTGTGTGAGCAAAAAATAAAATATAAAATCCATGGCACTACAGCTGTGTTTCTGCCGGCTGAGAAGACAAGAGGGTGAGCTGGGGAAACGAGGGAGAAAGACGCGCTGAGCTCATAGAGTGTGATATTTAAAACATAATTATTGGATATTACTGTGTTTATTGATGATTTTAACCTCCACAAAAGACACTGTTTTATTGGATTACATGTATTTATTTATTTAAGAAGATTGTGCACCACACTTCATATATTGTTTGAGCACTATTGTGACAATAAAAGCATTGAGCAATTTTGCGCTAGCTTTGTCCCAGTCTAGCTTGGTCTATGACTATTGCTCTCCAAGGTGCAAGGATGTTATTCTAGCTACAGGCAACCCAGGCATCACAATTCTGTGTCTGGAAACCACCCATTGCTAAAAACCTAAGTACTGTGTAGCACTAAATGAGTATAACTGGTTCAATATTAATCCTCCATAACTGGTTCCACTTGTGTACCACTTGTCCGGCCATGCCATGTTTGGGGAGGCTAACCAATGAAAAATTTTTGGATCTTTCTTGCAGCTCCACTTCCCATAGAAAGATCATAGGGTTAAATAAGTTTAGAGAATTAATAAATGGGTGAATTATCATTCAGTTTATTTATTACATACAATGTGCATTCTAATGTGCACATTTTTTAATGAATAACATAAAGGTTTGACAAAAACTTTTATCATCTTTTAAGTTTCCAATAAATATTCTGGAGTCTGTGCTTATGTAAGTTCAGCATTTTATTAAAAACAGACTTTACTTCACGTACTGCATATTAGGGGAAACACAAAACATCCATTGTTGGTGCTTCTATGTCATAGATCAAGGCACATTGATTCAAGTTCTAGCTTAGTCACCTTTTGTGTGGAGTTTGCAAGTTCTCCTTGTGTGTGAGTGAGTTTTCACCAGGCATTCTGTTTGTCTTCCATATCCAATAAATTTGCATGTTATCTTGATTGGTGTCGCAAAACTGACTCGGTGTGAAGAACTGGCATCTCATTCAGGGCTGGGCCTACCTTGCACTCAGTGTTTACAGTGTAGACTCTGACTAATTGAGAACCTTACAGGAATAAATAGGTTCAGAACATGATTTATGTTTTTATACATGTGAACCATGAAAATGATCATTCTGATTTTTAAATAAACTGTATGAAACCTCTACCAAAAGCAAAGATCCTATGCTAATCACGTACAGCACATTTTTACCACTGTGCTCAATGTCATCTCAGAGTTATTCTAAATCATTCCAGCAGGTCTCTTTTGTTTAATGATAACTACTTTAAACATTTGTTCACAATTGGCCTTTTTTCATTTCAGCTGAACTGGGGGATTATGATCCAGATGAGCACCCAGAAGATTATGTTGCTGAATTCAAACTATTCCCAAAGCAGTCACCAAAGTTGGAAAGGAAAATTGGAGAAATTCATAAAACTGAACTCAGGTAGTTACTAAATCTGCTAAGAAAGCCTATTTCAGTGTATTAACATTCCCTCCAGCACGTTCTGTTCTTGTCCCAGTAGGCTGTGCCTGGTATAGCTCCTGAGTGAAGCACCCTGGGTACATTATAATAATACCAGCTGTAGCCTGAGGTCCTGCTATAGTGCTAAGATCTTCAGCCTGCCACAGGCTTACCCGGAGCTCGTAATCCAGAAATCTATAAAGCTACCATTTACCTTCCATTGCAACATCCACAAAATTGATGTGGCTGCTACCCTGACTTGTCAACAATGGATAATTTGGTTTGCTGCTCACCCCTTACCTGAAAAGAATAATCCACTATTTTCTGAGAGGATCATGACGTTAGATTTGGATGTGCTAATTCTCATCCCAACCAAATCACATTCAAAAATACATTTTAAAGAGAGTAATAATGGCCATAAAATCAGCCTACACTACCTTATATAAAGTAAGTACTTTATATAATTTTTCATGTACTAAAGTGGTAAAAGATATGTTCTTTACTGAAGTAAACTGTAAAAAAAGTAACATTAATGTGGTTTAAACAAACATTTTTAAAATAATTTAGGCAGTATCAATTATCAAAGAAAAGTACAAAATGTCAAGATGAAGGAAAGCAAAGTATACTTTTTTGTTCTGAATATAATGCATAAGAGCTGGTATTTGCTGGTAGTGGTACTGGGTGAGTTATTTTTATCCTATTTAAACCACAATCAAAATTATTTCAGTACAGCGTACATTAGTGGATGATTCCTTAATCTTCTCACCCGGATTATAATTTTATTATATTAATGAATCTCCTGTGCATTTTTGGAACAAAGTGGTTTTAAGAGCAAGTAATCTTTTTAAGTAATCTTTTTTACTTTGCAATTTGTCTGTTCTTGAAATCAAAATTCAGCTAGGGTGATGATACCAACTACTGTATGTTTCATCCTGAATGCATCACAGTGCCTGTCATCTAATGGCATTGTACCCAACCAGGTGCCAAACTCTATAAACCCATATGAAGAGCAACTAGCTCATGTTGTCCATACACTCTCAAGCTGCATGAAAAATTACATCACCATCTACAATTAAGAACATCCCAGCATGTTACATATATATTATTGATTCACCATTTTTTCCATAATACTAGCTCCAGATGTACATTCTTCTAAATATACAATCTGAGCATACATTAATTTCAATTAAATTGTAATTCTCTCAACATCTGCTCAGTTTTGAAGCTAGTTCATTGGTGCAGATGGTTAGAATGTGTTGTAAAATTATCAGAGATGTTTCCTAGGACGTTCATTCCTTGTAAGTAAATTAAAGAACTATATAACCAGTGCATCTGTTGTCTGGGTTCTAGCTACCCTGTGTACTGAAAGCCAAGATATTTGTCTGCGCTGGTCATTGTGTCTGTTGTGTACATCTGAATGTAGCTGGGATACTTAGGACTACCAGCGCAGTGATTTTCTACTTAATCATAATCTTTCTTTACTGATTTTTTGTGCAAATCATACCAGTAATTTGTTCCTTTCCAATCTTTCTGTTGCACACAGGCCAGAAAAATGTGTTTATTATCTGAAGAATCTAACTCTTTCAGGTTCTATTGTGAATATTTTTATATTCACAGTTGAATATTCCTTTTTATCAGTTATTGCTATGTTTCTATGGTTGTAGCACTTTCAAAATAAATAACTTGTTCAGAATCATTCAGTGAACAAGGAAATTAATCAGGTAAACAGGCTGCACTTTACCAATAGTTCGTTATTGAATGATGACGTCCCTCTGCCTAAAGAGATGCTGTCCGCATTCCATCTTAAACACATTTCCTTCAAGTTGGCATTGCCATCCCAGAGTGAGAAAAGTCTTTTCTATTGAAGGAAAAACAAAACAAAACATAAGAGTAGTTTCCACTCAGCCCTCGATATCTTGATGTTTCCTATTCACCTAATGTTACTCATATATTGTTAATTTAATTGAGAATCCCCACAAGGGGCTGCTTTCAGCTACATTAATGGGTAATTTTTGTATGTATGTACATTAAAGAATTATTTTCAAACATTTCTACAAAGTGAATTGTCAACCTCTATCTATTGTATCTGCACTATTTCTGTCAAAGAACAGATTTTAAATTAAAAGGAAGCATGAACTTGCATCTTTTCACATCTTTTCACACAGTTTAACCTATTTATTTCTATTTATTTAAGGTGAAAATATCCTTGTGTTTCCATCTTTCCTATTAACTCACACCACCTGGTCCTGGAATGAGTATAGTAGGACTCTTTGGGAAATTTCCAGCTTTTTATGTTTTTGATAGTTTGCATGTTGAGTTGTATGATGAAGACTCCAGGGAAGACATTGTGTTTTTCACATTTTGTTCTGTTTTTTCATGGTATAAATATTCTTTAACTGTAATACTTTTGATGCATACATATACATATTCCAGTGTTCCATGTTTATCACTTTTAAAATTATTTCTTCCTACTCTTTTTCTTGCAGTGATCTTTGCCCTGATGCACATTTTTCTTCTCTCTTAATTGTTTGTGAAAAAAAACGTGTTTACAATGTAGCCAGCTCATACAGTATGTGTAATTTCTGCCTGAATATAATGGCTGTTCTCATTCTTTTAAGCTTACTGTTTTTATAATACTTATTTTTTAATATTCTCTGCAGTGCTGGTGACCCCTACTATATACATTTTTTAGAATCAACTATTAAAATATTTTGTTCATTCCATGGTGTACAAAATATCAGAACAAAACTATGAATGAAAACTCTCCATTCAGGCAATATTTAAAATAAAAATCCTATTGTCTGGCTTGTTCAAAAAGATAATTGGTAATGGTGAAGGTGGTGACTGAAATAATTTGTCTGTTTCAGAGGCCAAAGTCCAGCTGCTGCTGAATTCAATCTTCTACAGAAAGCACATGCTTTAGAAACCTATGGGGTTGACCCCCACCCATGCAAGGTCAGTACTCCACTTTATATTATTTTATTGCAGTCTAATATTTATTATTGGCATCCTTGAAATGTTTCCTTTGACTCTGTTTTATTGTTTCTGTCTACTGTGGTGTGTGTGTCAAAAAGATGTTGCAAAGCTTTCTTAAGAACTCAAAAGTACCTTACACCATCTTGTGAGTCTGGTCACTGAGCACAGTTTTGGTTGTTGTGTTTTCAATGTCAGATTTCACATTTTCTTAAATTACTGCCAGGCTGACTCTTAATAATTGGTAGTCACGCAGGGCCAGATGAGATTCTCACACAAGATCACAAGCTGGGGCTTCTTTCTAAAACACCCACTTCCAATTTCCCCAGTACATCCACTTTAAACTGCTGGGGTTTCAGGGAGAGAGCAAAAGAAACTGAACAAAAGACTTGACGCTGAGAGAAAATAAAAAGTTAAAGTTAGTGTTACCAATTCAGGAGTTCAGTAGCAGAAGGTAACATGTTTGCAATTCCAATTAGACAGTAATGGTAACTTACTTTACTTTAGTTATTTATGTAGTCATGCAGTCAGAAAATGGATGTTGTTAAGCCTCATGTGTGCTTCTACTGGTGTTGTTAGGCAAACTTGTTGATTCTGGATGTTTTGAGTACTGATTTCTGCATCTCCTGTGACTATTTGTTACCAATTCTCTTAACGGCAATCTGTGTGTGACACATCATCTTCCTCGAATGCATACTTTATGATTCATTTTTAAACAAGCCTAGCTGACAGGGGTGTGGGTTGATTTGTCTTCAATCCTATTTTTGTAAAAATTGATCTATTTGTATGGAATGTTGTGTGATTACAATAAAATCAATAAAATTATTAAAAAAAAAAACAAGCATAGCATTGACTTCTACACTATCAGCATAACTGTGAATAACAGAGAGCACGGCACCTGCACTAGTCCATTGATGTTATTGAATGTCAGTGTGTAATCTGACATTACAGAAAGGTTTTTCCTTGCAACATGTTATTTTAATACACATAATGTGCTCTCTGCACATACAACGCACATTTATATGTTTAATATCGGTCTCTTTATGAGACTTTTCAGTTGTAGACTGCACATCACAATCAGAACCTTGCTCTCTGTCAGATCAGGTTAATGAGAGCATTATTGTTCTTTGCAGTTCAAGATCAGCACCCCTACTTTGAGTGCCACCTTCATAAGTTGTTGGATTGGTTTAGAAAGTTTGCCATCCCAGAGTGAGTATTTTATTCTTGGTGAACAAAAAGTCTTTTCTATTGAAGGAAAAAAACCCCCAAAACATTAGAGTAGTTTCCACCAATTGTTTTGTTTTAAACAAAAGTCACTCATGGTTATCTCCAGATTATATATTATATATGTCTGGCTCAGCGAGACTAGCTAATTGGTTGAAGAGTAATCACAGATGTGCATAAGCCTATAGAACATGAACATCAGCAAAATGTATTGATTATTGCATCATTGGATTTGAACAGGCCACTTAAAAATGCATGTTCTTAACCAATCTTATCAGTTTGAGTTCCACTTTCACCTGATGAAAATACAGATTACTCCAAGTGATTCTAAAATTCATTGTGTTGTGTAAACACATCCATGACTAGACACGTCTTAAATAGCATGTTAATCAATCCTACCAACTACTCCCAGAAGTTCAATGGTAATAATCAGGATGAGTCATTTTTCTTCAAGTACTGTAGACAATTCACATTTGAGTCTGTCATGCTTGTTTGTCTGCTTCCTGCTTTAACATTTTTTCAGTTTGTTTCTGCTTCACACAGCAACTTACTTCATGATATATTTAATTATCATTTAGCATTTCTGCCACCTTCAGCAAGTTCTTTTTGTTACCTTGTTAACTTCCAATTCCAAATATTTCCAACAAAATTTTACTTTATTCCTGGCATATTTTCACTTTTCTTTCAAATAGTATATTAATAAAGCAAAAATCAAACTTTCTCACTTGTTGTACATGTCATGTTCTCAGTATTAAATTGTGAATGATTTATGAAACCAGCGTAAATGAGAACATATAATTATTGCAAGGCATTCATCCACAATTTCTTTGTGCCAAGCACTCCATTTAACATACAGTAAATCAATCTGGTATACCATACCATGTAACAAGTGTACAGTATATTAAGGCACAGGCACAGGTGTTAGAATGACTATTTTTTTTATTCTTCTTTAGGATTTCACTGGGTCCACGGCTTTCCTGGGTTTCACAGCCACTGGATTTGTGGTTTTCCAAGGAAATAAAAGAATTCATCTTTTAAAATGGTAATCATTTTTTTCCTTCTTATAGCAAGACTACTTTTCATTGCAATTGCCCAGTGGTTATGTTTAGGATAACGACAACCTATAATTAGACAAAACACTGCGTGGATGTGCTTAAGCTGAAATTTTAAACTAACATGCTTTCAGTTTTGTTAACCCCAACCAGTTTTCTTACAAGTAATGTGTGGAAATTTCTGCATGTTATCCTTTTAACTGAGCATGAGAGTAAACAATTTAAAGATGATAGGCTAGTTCATTGCAGGGCATACCAACCCACCTACATTCACTCACACCAGGTCAACTTACCTAATAGGCATGTTTTGGGAAATGGGCGAAAACCACTGGGAACTGAAGAATCCACAAAAAAAGAAAACTAAAACAGCAACAATTCAAGGAAATTGTGGTAACTACATATAGAATGTAAGGCTAGGTATTTAACAACAACAACAAAGTGTTTTTTCATAGCACATTCTCATATAAGGCATGTAGTTCAAAGTGCTTTACAAGAAGTTAAAGAAAAAATGCAAGAAAAAAAGAAAAACAACTAGAAATAAATAAGTATATCTATACTAATAAAAGGCAAAGCCTTCACTGACTCACTCATCACTAATTCTCCAACTTCCCGTGTAGGTAGAAGGCTGAAATTTGGCAGGCTCATTCCTTACATCTTACATCGAAATTCTATGCATAACGGTCGACAAAGTCCGCCATGTTAAACTTTCTTATTTATGGCCCCATCTTCATGAAATTTGGTAGGCAGCTTTCCTGCACTAACCAAAACCGATGTACATACTTATTTCGGTGGTATGACGCCACTGTCAACCAAAATTCTACGTGTAACGGTCATGACGGTCGACAACATCCGCCATGTTAAACTTTATTTATGGCCCCATTTCACGAAATTTGGTAGGCGGCTTCCCTGCGCTAACCGAAACCGATGTACATACTTATTTCGGTGGTATGACGCCACTGTCAGCTGCCATATTGAACTTTCCAATGGTCTTTGTTACTTATGGGCCCATCTTCAAGAAATTAGGTACGTGGGTTCCCAACGCTAACTGAATCCTACTTACGTACAAATATATGTCCATAGCCTGCAGCTCGGTCACCATGTGAGGCGGCGTAGGGTCCCCCATCCCCACGCCTCCCATGTAGTTAGCTGCCTGCCTATATAAGGCTGTCCGTCGCTCCGGGCTCTTCATTCCCTTCCTTGCTTTGCCACGATATTCCCGTCTCCCTGCTGATAACTGCAGCCTTTTTATTTAATCCACGGCTTCTCCGCTGTTTTATTGTTCGTTTATTATGATTATAGTTATTGTGTAGGTATTTTAGACTTACAGTGCATCCAGAAAATATTCACAGCGCATCACTTTTTCCACCTTTTGTTATGTTACAGCCTTATTCCAAAATGGATTAAATTAATTTTTTTCCTCAGAATTCTGCACACAACACCCCATAATGACAACGTGAAAAAAGTTTACTTGAGGTTTTTGCAAATTTAAAAATAAAAAAACTGAGAAATCACATGTACATAAGTATTCACAGCCTTTGCTCAGTACTTTCTCGATGCACCTTTGGCAGCAATTACAGCCTCAAGTCTTGTTGAATATGATGCCACAAGCTTGGCACACCTATCCTTGGCCAGTTTTGCCCATTCCTCTTTGCAGCACCTCTCAAGCTCCATCAGGTTGGATGGGAAGCGTCGGTGCACAGCCATTTTAAGATCTCTCCAGAGATGTTCAATCGGATTCAAGTCTGGGCTCTGGCTGGGCCACTCAAGGACATTCACAGAGTTGTCCTGAAGCCACTCCTTTGATGTCTTGGCTGTGTGCTTAGGGTCATTGCCCTGCTGAAAGATGAACCGTCGCCCCAGTCTGAGGTCAAGAGCACTCTGGAGCAGGTTTTCATCCAGGATGTCTCTGTACGTTGCTGCAGTCATCTTTCCCTTTATCTTGACTAATCCCCCAGTCCCTGCCACTGAAAAACATCCCCACAGCATGATGCTGCCACCACCATGCTGCACTGTAGGGATGGTATTGGCCTGGTGATGAGCTGTGCCTGGTTTCCTCCAAACGTAACGCCTGGCATTCACACCAAAGAGTTCAATCTTTGTCTCATCAGACCAGAGAATTTTCTTTCTCATGGTCTGAGAGCCCTTCAGGTGCTTTTTGCCAAATTCCAGGTAGGCTGCCATGTGCCTTTTACTAAGGAGTGGCTTCCGTCTGGCCACTCTACCATACAGGCCTGATTGGTGGATTGCTGCAGAGATGGTTGTTCTTCTGGAAGGTTCTCCTCTCTCCACAGAGGACCTCTGGAGCTCTGACTGAGAGACCATCGGTTCTTGGTCACCTCCCTGACTAAGGCCCTTCTCCCCCAATCGCTCAGTTTAGATGGCCGGCCAGCTCTAGGAAGAGTCCTGGTGGTTTCAAACTTCTTCCACTTACGGATGATGTAGGCCACTGTGCTCATTGGGACCTTAAAAGCAGCAGAAATTTTTCTGTAACCTTCCCCAGATATGTGCCTCAAGATAATCCTGTCTCGGAGGTCTACAGACAATTCCTTTGACTTCATGCTTGGTTTGTGCTCTGACATGAACTGTCAACAGTGGGACCTTATATAGACAGGTGTGTGCCTTTCCAAATCATGTCCAATCAACTGAATTTACCACAGGTGGACTCCAATTAAGCTGCAGAAACATCTCAAGGATGATCAGGGGAAACAGGATGCACCTGAGCTCAATTTTGAGCTTCATGGCAAAGGCTGTGAATACTTATGTACATGTGCTTTCTCAATTTGTTTATTCTTAATAAATTTGCAAAAATCTCAAAGTAAACTTTTTTCACGTTGTCATTATGGGGTGTTGTGTGTAGAATTCTGAGGAAAAAAAATGAATTTAATCCATTTTGGAATAAGGCTGTAACATGACAAAATGTGGAAAAAGTGATGCGCTGTGAATACTTTACGGATGCACTGTATAATGCTGCTTGCGTTGTGAAGGGAAGGGGGTGGGGGGCAGGGGGCAGCTGACCGCACGCTAAGGAGATGCCGTCGGATCATGTTGTCTTGCTGCTACTGCTAGCAAGCTGCCTGTTATGTTTGTCGTGCTGCGCGTTGATCATTTAAAAGCATGTACAGCAGCTGTCCTTTTGCCACTTCGCGTCTCTGCCACTCGCATTATAAAGGGGGGCTTGCTGCTGCTGCTGCTGTTGGCAAGCTGCGTGTTCTGTTTGTTGCTTCTCGTTTTAAGATCAATTGTCTCTGCCAAAAGCATTCCAACAACTGCTAGGTTAGATGTCCGTGAACTTGTTTTAAATGTTGTATCACTGCCTTGTCTCATGTGACGTTAAAGTGTCTCTTGCAGGACGTCAGATTGTCTTCCGAGAAGATCATGTCTCGTCTCCCTCGTTTCCCTAGTCTCCCTCCCAAGATTTTTTTTTTTTTTAACTTTTATTGATTTTATTGTAGGGCGGCACGGTGGTGCAGTGGTAGCGCTGCTGCCTCGCAGTTAGGAGACCTGGGTTCACTTCCTGGGTCCTCCCTTGCGTGGAGTTTACATGTACTCCCCATGTCTGCGTGGGTTTCCTCCGGGTGCTCCGGTTTCCTCACACAGTCCAAAGACATGCAGGTTAGGTGGATTGGCGATTCTAAATTGGCCCTAGTGTGTGCTTGGTGTGTGTGTATGTGCCCTGCGGTGGGCTCACACCCTGCCTGGGGTTTGTTTCCTGCCTTGTGCCCTGTGTTGGCTGGGATTGGCTCCCGTGACCCTGTAGTTAGGGTATAGCGGGTTGGATAATGGATGGATGGATGGATTTTATTGCAATCATTCCATACAAATAGATCAATTTTTACAAAAAATAGGATTGAAAACAAATCAACCCCCACCTCTGAGAAAGAGAGCATAGCCAACAGAGTAAAACTTAAAGCTAGTAAAAATAAATAAATTGATGAGTTTAATAGGCGGATAAAGATAGATGGAGAAGAAAAAGAAATGGGAAGAGAATTTACTTCCTCAGTGCTTTAAGAGCTTATTCTAAAATATTATTGATTAGATCCTGCCAGGTTTTAAAAAAGTTGTGCACAGATCCTCTAACTGAGAATTTGATTTTTTCAAATTTCAAATAATATAAAACATCAGTTACCCACTGACTTAAAAGAGGAGAGTTAGGATTCTTCCAGTTTAGCAAAATAAGTCTGTGTGCCAATAGTGTAGTAAAGGCAATCACCGTTTGTTTGTCCTTCTACCATTAAAGCCCATCTGGAAGAACACCAAACACAGCTGTTAATGGGTTAGGAGGGATTGTGACACCAAGGCTGTCTGAAAGGCTCTTAAAAATTTTTGTCCAGAATGATGTTAATTTGGTGCAGGCCCAAAACATGTGACCCAGTGAGGCTGTAACTTGATTGCAGCGTTCGCAGGTTGGATCTTGCCCTGGAAACAATTTGGACAGTTTTAAGCGAGACAGATGTGCTCGATATATAATTTTGAGTTGAATAGTTGTATGCTTTGCGCATATGGAGCTCGAGTGAATTCTCTGCATTGCTACTTTCCACTCCTTTTCTGATATGTTGAGTGAGAAATCCTTTTCCCATTGTCCTCTTGGATCTTTGAAACGGAGGGACTGTAAAATAATTATATATTGCAGAAATGCTGTCTGATTCCTGGAAACTGAGCAATATTTTTTCCAGCATAGAGGAAGGTGGGAGATGAGGAAAATCGAGCAGGTTCTGTTTAACAAACTTTCTAATTTGAAGATAGTGAAAGAAATGTGTTGCTGGAAAGTTAAATTTGGAATGTAATTGTTCATAGGATGCAAAGATGTTGTCTGTATAAAGATCTCTAAGCAATTTAATCCCAAATGTTTTCCAGATATTAAAAACTGCATATGTTTGCGAGGGTGGAAAAAGGTGGTTCTCATGCAGAGGTGCCACAGATAAAAGATTCTCCATCTTAAAATGCTTTCTATATTGGTTCCATATTCTGAGTGAGTGAAGCACAATTCGGCTGTTAGTATATTGCCGATAACTTGCATTTATTGAGGCACAAAGCAGGGAATATAAAGAAGTACTGCAGGATTTTATTTCTATTGCGGACTAAGCCTGTGTATGTTCATGTATTTGTGTCCAGGTTTTTATATCTTGTATGTTTGCTGCCCAGTAATAAAACTGAAAGTTAGGTAGAGCCATGCCACCTTCTGCCTTAGGTCTTTGTAGGGTTACTGTTTGGATACGTGGATGTTTTAAGTTCCAAATAAATGAGGTTATGGTTGAATCTAATTGCTTAAAAATTATTTATTGATGTATATTGGAATGTTTTGAAATAAAAAGAGAAGCTTAGGAAGGATATTCATCTTAACAACGTTAATTCTTCCAGCTAGAGTGAGATGAAGGGTTGACCATCTGTGCAAGTCTTGCTTAATTTTTTCCATACAGACGGTGAAGTTTTGTTGATAAAGAGCTTTATGTTTACTTGTGATATTTACCCCTAGGTATTTAAACTGATCTGCAATAATAAAAGGGAAGGTGTCCAATCTAATATTGTATGCTTGAGAATTCACTGGAAAGAGCACACTTTTATTCAAATTAATTCTGAGACCAGAGATCTTTTGAAATTCTGTAAGTGCTGTTAAGACTGCAGGCACAGTATTTTGTGGGTCTGATATATACAGTACCATATCATCTGCATATAGAGAAATTTTCTGTTCAAGTCCTTTTCTGATAATCCCTTTTATCTGATAAGCATTTCAACAGTGAACAGCCAGTGGTTCAATGGCGATTGCAAATAGCAGTGGTGACGAGGGGCATCCTTGTCTGGTAACACATTCTAGTTTAAAGTAGTCTGAACAAATGTTGTTAATACAAACTGAAGCTTCTGGATTGGTATACAGTAGTTTGATCCATGCACAAATGTTCAGGCCAAACCCAAATTTCTCTAATATAGTGAAAAGGTAGTTACATTCAATCATATCAAATGCTTTTTCTGCATCCAACTATCTCTGGGGTGTTTGACTTTGCAGGTGAATATATTACATTAAACAGGCGTCGAAGATTGGAAGATAAGTGTCAGCCTTTAATAAATCCAGTTTGATCTTGTGATATTACCGAAGGCAGCACTTTCTCCATCCTTCTAGCTAGGACTTTGGAGAATATCTTAACATCATTATTCAGAAGTGAAATTGGTCTGTATGATGTACATTGTAATAAGTCCTTATTTTGTTTAGGAAAGACTGATTAATGCTTGGCAAAAAGCTTGAGGTAGAATTTGATTGTCTTTAGCTTCTGTAAATGTTGCTAATAAGAAGGGAGCTAGCTGAGTGGACAATATCTTATAAAATTCAACATGGTAGCCATCAGGGGCTGCTGCTTTCCCGCTCTGAAGTGACTTTATAGCATCTAGTAATTCCGATAGCGCCAGAGGTTTTCCAGTTCCTCTGCACTAAAAGTATCTATTTGTGGTATCTTCCCTCCCAAGATTTTTTTTTTATAATAGAGAGATAAAGACCTGGGGCCTCATGTATAACGGCGTGCGTAGAATTCAAACTATAACATGGCGTATGGACAAAAGCGAAAATGTTCGTACGCACAAAAAAATCCAGATGCATAAATCTGTGTGAACGCTGACTTCCATGTTCTTCCGCTACATAAATCCCAGTCAGCGTGAAAAGTAATGCACGTGCACACGCCTGCTGTCCCACCCCAACTCCTCCCAGAATTACGCCTCTTTGATTATGAAAATCAATATATATAGCCCTTAAGCTCAGCCTTCTGTGAAAAGACAATGGCAAAAGCACGGGGGGAAATAGAAGAATTTCAGCGAATACCAAGTGGAGGCAAGGAAAAACTTACTATTTGTTGGTTTAAACAGTGATATAATCAACAAAAGGAAGTTGATCGAGTGACAGAGTGTCGGAGAAAGTCAAAAGCTCAAGTTCACAAAGTCGCACAGTTCCCGAAATAAAAAAAAAGTTGTCAGATATCAAAGTCGCCGTGAAAAGGTGAGTCGTAGCCCACCATCTGAGTGTCATATGAAAGCTTATTAGGGTACAGAGAAAAAAAAATAGGCACATAGTGGGAAAAAAGCATGAAATGTCAACCTTAATCTCGAAATTTCCACTTTAATCACGTAGTTTATTTTGTCATTAAAGTAGAACATCATAAACTTCATCTTAAAATCGTTTAATTTACTAGTTTCTCAAATCCCATCGTAACTAAAGTAGCACATTACATGCTTTGTTTTGTATTTGATCTTCTATGTGCTCTATGTGTGTGAATCACTACGTGTTTCTTAAATGGGATTTCTCTTCCTCGGACAGGACACAAATCCATTACATTCATGATATTACAGCTCTCTGAATAATTAAACTACTAAGATGTATACTTGATATCATTTTCATGATGATGGGAGTTAAAGCATGTTATTAAACATGGGAATACGGTGGCACAGTGATAACGACAAGCTGGCGCCCTGTCCACAGATTGTTCCTACCTCACGCAAGATTCTTTCTGCGCCGTGCGTGACCTTCGATGAAATAATTTATTGCAGCAGTACTGTCTCTTTCAAACGTACTAACCCTCAATTCCTGTCCTTACTTTTCTTTCTCCAAATACCCAATCGCCAAACAGTTAGCTCTGTAATAGACGTTAAGCCATCTGTAAGCTTAGAACGCCGATTCTTCAAAACGTTTAAGGAACATCGAAATACCTTTGTAGTACATGTTTAATTATTCTATCCATCTATCCTTCCAGTATCGCGCCAGCCCCAGCAACAATACATCGCAAGGCAGGAACAATCCGTGAACGGAGCTCCAACTCCTCGCTGCGGCACCGTGTTCTCACATGTTTAATTACCCTAGAATACATTGGAGAAAGGATCTGTCACTTAATATTTCAAAAAAGAAGTGTAAAGCAAGGACGCACAGAATACAGTCAAACTCCATATGCGCAAAGTATTCAGTCATTCAACTTAAAATCTTTTATCAAGCATATTTATCTCATTTAAAATTGTCCAAAATGTTTCCAGGGCAAGATTCAACCTGTGAATGTTGCAGTCTAGCTCCAGCCTCACTGGGCCACATGTTCTGGGTGTGTGCACCAAATTAACAATATTTTGGACAGATCACCTTGGTTTCACAATCACTCCTAACTCATTAACAGCTGTATTTGGTGTACTCCCAGAAGGCCTTAAAGTGGAGAAGGACAAACAAACTGTAATTTCCTTTACTACACTACTGCCATGTAGACTTATCTTGCTCAACTGGAAGAATCTCACCCCACCACTCTTAAGTCAGTGGGTAACCAATGTTCTATCCTTCTCAAAATTGAAAAAAAAATCAAATTCTCCCTTAGAGGATCTGTTCAAAACATTTTTAAAATATGGCAAAATTACAGGAACATTTTAGAATAAGCTTCCATTTTGGGAAAAGGAAATCCTTCTTTTCTTGCTCCTTTTATAGAGTAGCTTTGGTTGCTGGCTTCTCTCTCTTTCTCTTCTGTGAGGGTTGAATTTTGTTTTGATATGTTAAATTTGACTTGACTATGGAATGTTATCTGTTTCTAATTAAAAGCAATAAAAATATAAAAAAGCAAAGTGTTAACTAAAGTGATCATAACCCAGTATAGTATACAGAGTAAACAATCTTTTTCTGAAGTTTTCAAAGTAAAAAGAATGTTTTCTATATCAGCAAATAGTAAGAAATGCCACAAAACACAGTATTCCAATGAATAACAACAGAGTAAAAAGAAAAACTGTTTCCAAAAAGTAATTTGGACAGGTTTATTTTAATCTGTTTGCTGATTTTTTGGAATGCAGTTAAAATTGTACTTTTTCATAGCAATCAACTGGTATAGCTTAGACCATGAAAGGAAACATTAGGGAGCATTATAAACTCCACACAGAAGACACTTAGCCACCTTACTTTAGAGTTAAAAATTTGTATTCTTGGTCTTGCTGCTTTGAAAGTGAGCAGTTAAGCATTATGCTTTTCCAATAAAGATACACAGTAATTTTAGGAGGTATTTTTATGAATGTTACAGTTCGTGTAAGCACTTACTGTAGTTGTGCTGAATATTTTGAATTTACTAATTTCTTCTAACATCTTTGTTTTTAATGTAAATTACTAATTTAAATTGTGTAATTTCTTGCAACACAATACTTTAAAAAATATTTTAAAATCTATATTTAAAAAATATTTTTCAGATAGAGTAAGTTCATTGTGGTTAAGCTATATTAGATAATACTGTAAGATTAGGCTTACCTAATTATTTTTCCTTCCAGTTGTGCTGGAAGATGGATTTTATATTTTGACTGTGACATATGCTATATATAAAATTTATATCAATTTTTGTTTAAATGATTAAAAGTATTTGAAATTAACTTGGTACAGAAGACATACACTTGGAATAATGACTGAAAAAGGTTTTGCTTTCATATCATGGATCACTACATTCTTTTCATTTTATTCCAGGGCTGATGTCAGCAAACTGAAGTTTGAAGGAAAGACATTTTATGTGATAGGCATTCAAAAAGAGGTAAACATTTTTAAGGCTTGTATAAAATATACTACAAGGCAGAAATTCTGTTGCCTGTTAATTTCCCATTCTTTCAGTCTATGGAGTTGGATTATTGTAAAATTGTGTATCTGGTAAAAAGAAGCAGATCTTTTTTCCATTGAAAACTACAATGACAAATTTTGATTTCTTAATACTGCTATTTGAAGAAAGAGTCTTCCTAACAAACCATGTTTTCTTTTTATCCAATTCTGCATAATTTTTGAGTGAGAAAAAAGTTTTATAATTCTAAACCAGACACATCTTTATATAGGGCAGTGCTTCAGGTGATCTATTAGATGGGATGGGTAACCATACAACTTAAGTGGGCAAGATTTAACTTTAACATTGCATATTACATAGTATTTTTGGTCCACAGAGACTTTATTTCTACACAACATGCTTCAATGGAAGTTTTTGTTTTCTTCTGCTTTCTGAAAAGGCCAACACTTTATATTTTTCTGTTATATTAATATACAATGCAAGAAAAAGTGAACTCTTTGCAAATATTTAATTAATTACATCTACCAATGTGGTCATAATATTATATAAATACAGTCTTATATTAATAAATACCAAACAATTGGACTTCTTCTTGCCAATACCAAACACATTGTTTAGCCATTCACAGCCCAGGCTGGAAAAAATATGCAAACTCCTTTATTTAGTAAAAAGTAGCAACAAACATTTCCTGAAGCCTTATTAAGGTTGATAAGGGAGAAGAAAGAATGCCAAAGGACCTCTTCAACCCAGAATAATGCATCAGTGATATCAAAAGTGTCATGTCTTATTTTCCTTAAACACAAGACAGGTATCAGTAAGAAACAATACAAATTAATATGGAAAACAAAAGAAACCCTGCAGTCCTATTGGGCTTATATTGGCGAGTTTCTTTTATATTTTAAATGAAGTATTTATACATGTTATTCACAGAAATAAAACAAAAACCAAGTGGAAACATAACCAAAAATATAAATCTTTTGTGTATCAGAAGCTTGGGGTAACTTGTCTGCTTACAGTTCTTTTAATTTACAATCTAAAAGTAATTTCCTCGCTGTCACAGTTTTCTTCCTTATCCTGCCTAAATTATACTAGGGGCTCAACCTGTGACTCTCTTTTCGCTCACATTAAACATGTTGCCAATATTAACAGTCATCTCTCAGCCTACTTTATTTAAAGCAATACACATTATTGGTCTGAATGACCAACTAGTGTTCATGCCTACCATCATAATGTAGTATGATCCAGTAGAAGCCTTAAAGATAAAAGAAAATCCTACAAAGTTCAAATAGGAGGCAGCCCACCAGGAAAATTGGGGTTCAAGCTCCTTGAGGCAGCAGTAGTACCCAGTATGCCTTTGTGTCACCCACTGAAATACTGTATAGATAAGTTTATATCTCTAAGTATATTAACTACTGATGCTCTTTGCATTTTAATGCACTTGAAAATAATGCTTATTTGGAAAGGCACATTATTAAAAAAGATTTATTGAAAATGGCTATCGTCAAACTCTTCAAAAGTCCTGTCTTACATATTGTGTGTATATATAAATATGCTTGGTCATAAAGATATCTTTCATTTACTGAAATCAATGTTTGTTACAGTAAGTTATTGCTGTATTGTTCTTAATAAATAAAGGAATTACTTCATAATAAGATTTTCTGAATTGCATTGAATGTTTGTTTCTGTTTAGTAGTAATGTTAAACTTACATGTTCAGAGATGCTTAATTAAACTGAGAATTTACTTACAAGTCCTTTGTAATCCAGCATCTTGTCTGAGTACATTTAAAAAATTTTACTTATTGTGGTTGTTATGAACAGTAATATTTAGAAACGTTCAGGTTATTTTATGAATGTTTCTCATTTCTATTAATTTTCCAAGTGTGTACTGTATGGTCATATTAAGTTTTTTTAAAAGGTCCCTCTGGGAGAGGTGGGATTTAAATGTCCACTGAAATTGTAAGTTGTTAATAGCATATTAACATCTACTTTAATTAGTGTAGCACACCTTCTGCTGAATAGAATTATATTGTGCATTACAATTAATTAAGAATTTACATTTCCTTTAAGTTTTTACATAATTTTAATTAACATTGTAAAATAAATAATTGATTTATATTGCAGATCTCTTTCAAGGGCAGGATTCACTGTAACAGACTGGTGGGTCACAGATATTTTTCATCTGATAGCTAGCCAATCCACAGCCACATTTTTCTTTTTCTCTGCACAGCGTCTTTTCATAAAATGGATTTTTTTTTCTAAACAGATTTGTTTCTGCACTGAACAAATAGAATAATAATTTTGCATGTTCACAATTTTATTTTGAATTAGATCCCTGTTTTAATGAGATATCATTTCCACTGTGTATTATTTTATAAATATCCTATTCTTTTATTGCCAAACTAATTTTAAGCATACTAAAGAAAATTTACTAATTAATTTATTTAGCTTGTATTCTTCAAAACTGCTTCTAGTTTTGATAATTTAAGACTCAATCTTATTCAGACTAGAAAATTTGCAAACTGTAGCTATATATAATATTTTTGAAAAGAGATTATTGAGAAAAACTGTTTGGGAAATGCCAATAGGGAATTTGTGTAATGCTTTATAAAAGCTTACACTCATTACTGGGAATGTGCATGTGGCAAATCAGTGTGCCAGATGAAATAGTTTATGTGCATGAAACAAAAACATCCATTCACCCATCAGTCCATTTCCTTAATGGCAGCAGCATGAGACAAGAGGCAGGAACCAACTCTGGATGGTCTGACTGTCTATTACGAGGTGCACAATAGCCATACTGAGAAATGCTAATGTTTTCCAGACTATAATCATACATATTTCCCTTCTTAGGCCACAAGCCTTACATTCCCACTCTGGAATAGCATTTTTAGTTATGTTTGGGATACCCGACCAAGATCAAGGGTCCACCTAATTTAAAAGGAGTCTGACTATTATGATAATGTCATGTCAGGATCATCCAAAATGAGTAAAATTTGTTTATTAGAAAAACAAGTGAACTGCCTTACTAAAGTTTGATTCCCCTGTTTAACCTTATTTTGCCTCAGGCTTAAGTTCGTCATCAATCAGTTTCATTTAGATCACTCAACAGTACATTTTTAGAGGTGCTGTTATTCCTTAACCAGTCCTGTAACATCTAATTTTATGGATACTTCATATTATGTATTATGATGATGATCATCATCATCATCATAATTTCTATCCTGCATGTGCTATGTTCCCTTCACTTAAAAGCTAACTTGTTATAATTTATGTATAAAACAAACATTTCTGAATTCCTTCCTAAATGCTTCCCTAAATTATCCTTCTTGCCTTTTTTGGTAGCTTTCAATTCAAGTAGGACTGTTCTCTATTGGAACTCTAAACTTGCCCTTTGTGAATGTGTACGAGTGTGAGAGCCCCTTGTAATGAACTGTTCCCTTTTGAAGGCTTGATTTCTGCCACAGAATTTATTAGGATGGGTATAAAGAATGAATGGAAGGACAGACTGATACAATTGTTTAATACATCACATTTAAAGCCACCTTGCTTTTTCCTGTTTGAAGATGAATTTGAAAAGTAACTTTAAGTAAAATGAAATCTAAAATTCAACTCTAGTGCTGAAATAAATTAAATTCATACCTTGCAGTGCATGTCTTTTTGTGATTTTGACAGATTCAGGTGTCCTTACATAAAAAGTAATTTCTGGGTGATTATAGCTAACTCTTTTTTAGATTACTCAGTGATAATTTATTTTAATCTGTTCTTGTTAAAATTATTAGGAAGCGTTCTCTCACCCCCTGCTTTATGTCATGTCAGCCTTAATGGATAATAAATGTAAAGGGGAAATAATTCACCCGAATGAGCTAATGGTCTACTACAGACAAAGTGCTTTCTTCTGGAAATAATAATTGTAATTCACTACAAAATCATTATTATTTTATTTTTCAAGAGAACAAGCCAGACAGCAAGCATTCTGTTATGTGCTACCGTACATAATGTTCATTGATTGAAGGGTGTGAATGCCATAATTAATTACACTTTTCAGTCATTGTGTGTTATCATATAATATAAACAACAAGCTCAGCAAGAAGAATTTTGTTTTGAACAAAAAATAAAAATTATTTTCCCTCTGTGAAAATATGAATTTTAGGTTATTTGTTGCATTATGCTTTCATTGTAGCCTTATATTGTATCTCTTGTAAAAGGAATAGACTCGACACACTTTAAAAGGTTTGGGGCAGCCACCCGTATATTATTCCTGGCTGCAAAAGGCTTTTAAACAGTACAGAGATGTTCTCAGTACGGAGTCGAAAACAGAACTGCTGAGGGTTTGCAAATATGGTGGCTTTAAAGGATCAGGCAGGAAGTGACGTAAGGGAGCCGGAAGTGATGTTTTTCTGATGTCAGTTTGTGTGCCAGAAGTAACGTTCTTCTGGGCGCCGGAACTGGAAGGGACATCATCTGCTCTGAATCAGACAGGTTTTGCCGCGGCTGGTCTGCAGAGATAACAGGAGAAGGTTTAGTGCACCCCGCCACCCCCTGCCCTGGTGTGGAATTACCTTTGCTTGGTCCATACAACGTCCTTCTATTCGCACATGTATGACACTCTATATGCATACATGCATGCATCGATTTTCTGAACGTGCTTCCTCCTTAGAAGAGTCATTGTGAAATATGATATATTTTAAGAATGAATTATAATTACATATCTTACATATTATAATTACAGAAATATGTTACACATCATTTACAGGAAAATTTTATTTTTAACATGGATGGAAAATCAAAATGAAATACCTGATATAATTTCTTTGGTATTTATAGTGGCGTTAACGCACAAAACACAAAAAAAAGGTGCATATGATACATCAGTCTCTTACATAGCCAGCATTGTCATAGTCTCACCAATAAACATGACACTGTCTTTAAATGTCTGGAGGGAGCTGGGTTCCTTGGAATACACCTATGTAAACAAAGGTATTTATAGACTCCACACAAAACACAATCTCACCCCAAGACCGAGCTGTTGTAAGGAATTTTTTTCTTTCTCCATTAACAATACCAACTAAAATATACAAAGTACAGCGGAATATTTTTACATCAGCACTGCTGCTTACATATTTTACTACACAAGGATTAAACAATTACTTTAAATGTATTATCTCCACATTCCATTAAAGTCTCTTTGCCCACCCTTCCTGTTACATTATCCCAAACATTATTCCCTATTTACTCCATAACCACCTAAAACATTAATCTTTTCTATCTATCTTTTTCATCCTCTTACCTATTTCCTTTTTCATCCAAAGTAGCATCCCTTTAGTAGTTTCTTATCAATACTTTACGTTTACGTTTGGGGCATTTTCATTGTATTCAGTAGTCAGCATCATGTTAAATAAGTTAAAGCATTTAGCAAACTCAATTTGTCACTGGCTTCACATATCTCACTTTTTTGATTGTAATATTGGCAGAGCTTGGGAGGTTGAATTTCTGTGTTACTTCAGTTTTATTTGCATGAGCAAGAAAAGTATGAATCAGCAATGTGAAAAAAAAATCATAAATTTAGCTGGATTCAAAACAAAGCATTCTGAGGGAGGAGGTCTACTCTAACCTCTTTACCTTGCTGTCCAATCATTGCCAAAAGAAAATGCAGAACAGGAAGACTTCAGATAAAATGGGCTCAATCTAATTAAAAGAAATGAACAATGTTACCCGTAGTAACTTGAAATTCTTTAAAATGTTTCCTTCATTTCATCATCCGATCATGAATTGGACTAAGCAGGTAAAAACATTAATGAATGGATGGTTGGCAGTAGGCGGCACGGTGGCGCAGTGGTAGCACTGCTGCCTCGCAGTTAGGAGACCCGGGTTCGCTTCCCGGGTCCTCCCTGTGTGGAGTTTGCATGTTCTCCCCGTGTCTGCGTGGGTTTCCTCTGGGCGCTCCGGTTTCCTCCCACAGTCCAAAAACATGCAGGTTAGGTGGATTGGCGATTCTAAATTGGCCTTAGTGTGTGCTTGGTGTGTGGGTGTGTTTGTGTGTGTCCTGCGGTGGGTTGGCACCCTGCCCAGGATTGTTTCCTACCTTGTGCATTGTGTTGGCTGGGATTGGCTCCAGCAGACCCCGTGACCCTGTGTTCGGATTCAGCGGGTTAGAAAATGGATGGATGGTTGGCAGTATGTCATTTAGAATCTGAATAGTACTATAGGTCTGTGCCAAAATGTACAATGTTAATTTGGTAATATCCTGATCTCAGTTACCCAAGTACCACCAGCTTTAAATTAACAAATAGATTAAGAGTTGACTTATTTCCTATCAACAAAAATCAGAAGTTGGAATTGCCCATTTTCTGTTTTCCAGTACTATACATTTATAATGCTGACCAAAGTGCTTTTGTTTTCCTCTTTCATCAACTTTTTTTATATCACGTAGCTTAAAACTTAAAAATACTGTAATGTAACTGTTGTTTTTTAGCAGCCAAAGGACTGCAGACTACAAGTTACTACAGGATGTGCATTTCTACACATGTATTTCTTTTTATTTTGTATTTTTTATAGCCTTTCTGTTGTCTTTGAAGGTGTTTTAACTTCAGCAGTGGACTAAACTTTTAGAACCACGTTGGCGCTAGTTCTGGTGCCACTTACAATGATTCTTTCAGCTGCTTTGGACTTAATGACTGAATCTGTAATGCTGTGACAGCTTTCCTGCAGCTGTAATGTGCTTATGTAAACCCAGGAGTGTTGGGACTTAATAAGTCACATTTTATTCCGTGTTGTTTTTCATTTGTTTTATCAGTGATGTTGTGATTGGCACTATTTTTGTACTATGATGTGGCACTGTGCTGGGCAATGAGTTGTGTAGCCTGCATCATGACAGCGGGCTACAGATTGGGCCATATTTCAGTTGGTTTCTGAATTTTGTTGAAGTAAAAGAAAGACACAGCAGTCAAAAGTTAGTGATATTTAGGCTTCAACCTAGCGATTTCTGGACTAAGTAATACCATGATTTTTATAGGGCTGTTTCCATAGCATGTAAATTGTGACAATGCTGTTGTTGGAGAGTGTTGTAAATATTACTTTTGACACAGAGATAGCACATCTTCATTGATTAAATAAATAATAAAAGTTTGATATACTGACGAAATATCATTTTACCATTTATATCAGACTTTCTGCACAAGGACATTATTTCATTTTTTCTTTGTTATTTAAGTGTAAAATTAGATTATAATAATTGTGCTGCTTCTTAGAAAAGAAAAATTAAAGGTTATGTGTGAGGTACTTTGCAGTTTTGCAGGTAGTGCTGTCCAATCCATATGCATGAACACACTTTGAATGCTTCTCTTCTTGCACACTAAGCTGTGTTTAATAATGTGTAATAAATAAAATTAAAATACTTGTTAAATCATAGAGAGATTGCATGAGTGTGCTAGCGTCAGCTACTTAGAGCACTTTGGTTATGAAAGAGAATAAGCATGTGTCTTTGGTGGTTTGTGTTTGACCTTAGAGTATATACATTTCACATAAAAGTTTAAATATTGGATGCTAAATTTTTTTTATTGTTTTTTTCAGAAGAAACTAGTGCTGACTTTCCATACCTCCACACCAGCTGCATGCAAACATCTTTGGAAGTGTGGGGTAGAAAACCAAGCATTCTACAAGTAAGCATTACTATAATACTTATGTGCACAATAGATGATAATATATGCTATTTTTATTTCTTCTAACAATACAAGAAAGCTTTCAGTTTTAAATTTTAAAACTTATCAGAGAGACACTCTATTTGCAACTGTAAAGAAACATAAAATAACTGTGCAAAAGCCATGATAATTATGAATACTGTGAATAAACAGAACTGATCATTTAAATGTGGAATTTGTTCACTGAGGCTTTTTCCTGGAGTAAAATTCCACAAAAGAAGTGTGAACAATGGTGTAAGCTAACTGACTAGTTAACACTGATCTGCAATAGTGCTGGAATGAAAAATCTCAAATGTAATAGAAGGTTTTCACCATACATAGTCAATGCATTAAAAACAGTTTCTGGCCAGGAGGATCAGTGCGTGAGTGAACATTTAACATGTTTAATTTGATTCTGACAAGAGAACCTGAGCCCCAATCATGTGTTGCATCTTGTAAATTATCCATAAATATTAACCCTAGCTTTTAAACAGCTGGGCCTAATCTAACACTGAACCTCAGCAAATCCTGAAACAGCAATGGCTATTCATCTGCATACCTAATTTACAGTGAGCAGAAGCAAGGCTCTTGTTTAAACTGAATGTTAAGCATGTTAAATAGTAGGCTAGGATAACATATTTTAAAATGCATCTCACACCAAACTAAACCCTAAGTTAACTTTAAAATTGATATGCTATGTACAGTGGATGTCCGCTGGCCAGGGAAATGAAACAAAAGCTCACAGTAGCAAACCAGGCCAATTAAAATATCTTCTTCACTATTTACATCAAATTGCTCCTGCAACTTTATCTACTTTACTTGATAACTAACAGTTTCTATGACTTATAATCATTGGCTCATACAGAAGCAAAGTGTTGCATATTATGTTGTCAGTGTAACTTGCTGTTGACGTTCAATAGTGAAGCATAATGCTTAAATACATGTTGAACTGTGTGATACCAATGTATTTGGACAGAACAATCAGGGGACATTATCTTGACACCATATATTTTCAGAAGAGTTCTATGAGAATTTTTCTTTCTTAAAAAATAAATGTTCAGTGTCAAGGTTTCATTTTAGGGTTTTTTTCAAAACAAAATGTAAGCAGATGCCTGTTTAAGAAGTGAGATATTTAAGGAACAATTTAGAGATGAATCACTCCTTTTAATTTTTGTGCCTGCCCCCCATCTTCATGTTAACATCTCAGACAGTAATCGCTACTTTTCTAACAGCCACTAAACCTACATGTGTACGCCTACACTAAGTAAAATCTTTGAAAGGGATTTCCTTTCATTCCTCATAAAATTGTAAGCCTTTTATTTTCCAGACAGGTAGAAGTTGTTTCATATGAATCTAAATTATTTATACTATTAATATTATGTTAAAATGGTAAAATGCAAATTAATGAATTCCAAAAATGAAATTCTTAGTTTTGGATTTTCTGAATATCTTTTTATTTTTTTATTCATTGTTATCATATCTTTTTCTAATTTTAAGCAGATTTTAAGCAGATAAAGGGATCCCAAATAAAAAATAATGACAAATTGTAATGCTTGTCCTGTATCTTCTAATGTTCCTAGCAATGTCTGCCTTTTCTAGTTGCAGAAAGTGTAATGTTTTCTTTGTTAAGTAGTTTGTTGTACAAGGATGTTCTACTTTAACTCAGTAATTTACAAAGGTTTTTATTTCAAATGCTTATATAACATGTTTTGTTATTTAGGGTTTAGACTGTGACTTGGCCATTCTGAAACATTGATTATTTTTTTTCTTTAGCCATTCTGCTCTACATTTGCTTCTACATTTGTTTTACATCATTTCTGAATATTAGAATATAGGGATAGGGCAACTAGGGCAGAAGTTGTAGTTAATTTCTTCAGTCATTGTAATGCTTAGCATTCCTTAATATACAAAAAATGGAAACAAAGCAAAAGAATGCAACAATCACACCATACAACCTGGATGTTTTAGCAGCTGTCATAGGTAGCACTGACCAGCATACCTAATGTGTGTTAGTATTCTGTGTGGTTCTCTATGTGCATTTCTACTGCGTTTTGTTCATGCCTTGGGTGCTCTGGTCCTTGTCCTTCTCTTTTTTTGCTTTGTTTGAAGCTTGTGATATTTTAAAGTTTGCCAGGGCTGAGTTAAGCACCCCTAACAATTTTATGTCCAATGTCATTTTTGACAGACTATATCAGCACATTTTCATGAGGTATCCATGCATAAAGGCATCCAATGAATTGAGAGTTTCGCTTATGTAAGAAAGTCTGGAACATGGCCATTTCACCATGTTTAGAGTTTGACCTTTTGCTTAAAACATGCTTGGCCTTCAGCAACATAATGTCCTGTCTTTACAAGCCTGTCTTCTGTCTTATATATACTGTGTGTGTGTGTGTGTGTGTGTGTGTGTGTGTGTGTGTGTGTGTGTGTGTGTGTGTGTGTGTGTGTGTGTATATATATATATATATATATATATATATATATATATATAGTGATAAAAAATCAGGCAGCAGACAGAAAAAAGTTTGGGAATCTCCACCCCGTATACTGAAAAATCAGCAAATGAAAATATAACAAGACTTTACAGGAGTGGTGTTCACAACTGGACAAACTAACAGATTGAGACTGCTCTATAAATATGGTGGATAGGAGGAAGAGGTGAAATCAGGACAGCCGGAACAGGAACTGATGTGGCAAGAAGGGGAATTCTGGGTAGTGGAAATGATGTCATCAGGGTTGACCGGAAGTGATGTCAACAGTAGGTGGATCAATGGTGATGTCATTAAGAGTCAGGGTCTTTGGCTGGGCTGCAGAGTAATAAGAGGAGAGAGGATCAGATGAGAGCACCAACCCCCAGTCTAGCTGACAAATAACACTATTTGAGCCTGTAAACTGTCTCCCCAATGCCACAGTTGACAGGAATTTGCAGGTCCAGGGGGGCCGGAACAGGAAATGATACCATCAGCGGGATGGTCACTCAGTTGGTCTGCAAAGTGCGAAAGACAGAAAATGTTAGACAACAGCGCCAACACCTGGTTCAGTGGATAATCACAGTTATTGAAGCCTGTAAGCTGTCTGTCATGCACACTTGTGTGACACTTGCCTACTGGTCTTTGGATGGGGCCACTTGATAATGGCATCTGTCTTTGAGCACTGTGGTCCTACCATGCCTCTGCCCACCAGGTAGCCCAAATATTCGGCCTCCGTCAACCCAAAGTAACATTTTTTTGGGTTTATCTCAAGACCGGCCTCACCTAGAGTATGGAGCAAGGCTCTGACCTGCTGTAGGTGTTCTTTCAATGTGCTGGAATAGATGACGACATTCTTACAAATAGGCAGCACTATAGGCATTGTGGGGACGCAGCACTCTATCCACCAGACTTTGGAATGTCACTGGAGCCCCGTACAAGCCAAATGGAAGGACACAATACTGCCAGGCCAGTGACATGGTAAATGTTGTCTTCACCTTCACAGAATCTTTTAAAGGAACTTGCCAATACCCTTTTGTCATGTCATGTGTGGTCAAGTACTCCACCTTACCGAGTTGCTCAAGAATGTCATCCACTCGCAGCATTGGATAGACTTTGAACTAGGAAACTTGACTGAGCCAATGGAAGTCATTGTAAAACCTCCTTCTTCCGCTCTGTCTTAGGGACCAAGATAATGGGACTGGACCAGGACTGTGGCTCTCCTTTATCACACCTAAGTCCAGCATACACTTGATCTGAAGTTCCACCTCAGTTCATTTTGCCTCTGCGAGTCTATAGGGGCATTCTCTGATGATCACCCTAGGGTCAGTTACAATGTCATGTGCAACCAGAGAGGTCAATCCAGGTTTCTCGCTCACACCTCTGGAACAGACAGGACAACTGTTAACAGTTGCTGACAGTTTTTGGCTGTCAAATTAGTGCTGAAGTTAAGGACTGTTTTGTGAACAAAGAGGGAAAGGAGCTGACCAGAGTGGGGGCTTGGGTCCCATTCCTTCCACGGTTTCAGCAAGTTGACCTGATAAACCTGTTCGCTTGGCCGACAATTAGGTTGCTTCACCAAATAGTCGACGAGCCCCCTTCTCTCCTTAACCTCGTATGTGTGTGGAAGAAAATTTATTTTAAACAGACACCCCCCACTGGAATGCCCCGATTTAAGCAATAAAGCACAGGCAGGAGAAAGCATCAATCATTATTCTTTATCTAAATCTCGCAACAAGTGCATATCTTATTAGCAACATGTTACAAAGAAAAAAGTGTCCTCTGCCCTATATTTATACAATTCATTGATTAGGTCACTACTCAAAAAGGAATTAGAAAACTTTTTACATGATTGCTAATGGGACATGACAAATGTTGATACCTTAAATTACCACAATTTATCCCCATCTACTAGGTTGATTGATAATCCTGTTAGCTTAGAGTGTATGTGACTTTTTAAATGTATTAATTTTATTCTTAATTTAGGAGATGTGCGAGTTTCCTTACCGGTTTATCCTGTCTTGAATGAAAAGCACAAAGATGTAATTTTATATGATCTAGCTGGGTACAAAAAACAGGAAACTTAGTAAAAATATAGCAAAAATGATTATGCCATAAAATATAACATTTTCTCTTAGGGGTTATATAAAATAATAAAAAATACATTTATCATAGTGAATAATAAAATGACAGCATCCATTTTTTAAGCATAAGGTCAGAAGGATATGAGTCTAAGACATATGCTAGGTGCACATTGGACCAGGATTCAAATTCAACTCTAACACAGGCCCTGCCAATGAGCCAGTAATTTAGAATGAGAGGTAGAACTGAGTACAATGACCTGATACCTAGGGCGGAATTTCCGGATAGACATGCAATGAACATAACAGTGGGCCTCTGTTGCTTGCGGCTTTTCCATATGTTCTTTTAGTATGAGTCTAATTTTCACACATCTATCATATCATATATTCTAATATGTGTGTGGAAGGGAAGGCCTCTTCTTCCCAGCCTTCTTTTAGAATGTCTGATAAGCCCTAGGGTTGTCGCCCATACAAAAATTCAAAAGGAGAGACTCCCATAGAGGCCTGGGGAACTTCCCGATTGGCAAATAACATGAAGGAGCGTAACTGATCCCAGTTCCTCCCATCCTTGCTGACTACCATGAATAGCATTTGTTTGAGGGTTTGGTTGAACCGCTCCACTAGACCATCAGTTTGAGGATGGTATACTGAAGTCTTGATTTTGAGTAATCTTGCCACTTCCCTGAACATCTCCGAGGTGAAAGGCATCCCCCAGTCTGTTAAGACTTCTTCAGGGATTCCAACACGCACAAAGACCTCTATCAATTCCTGTGCAATATATTTAGAAGTGTCTGTTCGCAATGGGATAGCCTCTGGGTAATGGGTAGTGTAATTAACTAGGACTAAGATGAATCAGTGTCCTCTAGCTGAGGGTTCAAGGTTCCCACGATATCGACCCTATGCTCTCAAAGGGAAAGTCAGACAAGGGTATGGGAACTTACTGGAGGATGGTCCTTCCTAGGAATCTGTTGCAATTGTCCTTCTGGGCATAAAGCGCAAAAGTGACAGACCTCCTTATTAATCCCCGGCCAATAAAATTGGAGGTTGATACATTGAAGGGTTTTATCGGCACTGAAATGGGTGCCCAGGAGGTGGGTGTGACAGCTAGCTCACAGACCTGCCATCGGAAAGTGTGACAAGCAACAGCTCCCCCTCACGCCCTGCTTCCCAATAAAGTAGATCCTTATTAAGAACAAAGTGTGGCCCTAGGATGCTGCATGCATGGGCTGTTTACCAGAACACTACATTCCCCGTCCATAACAAGGCCCAAAGCTTTCACAGGAGTGGATTGTGCTATACCGCTTTTAATTTCTGACCAGTCTCACCACAGTATTACTAGATGTGGTGGATTCCAGAGGACCACGACCTGAAAAACCCTTATGGTCCCTCTGTAATTGATAACACACAAGGCCAATCTATACCTCCACGTTTCCCTATGAATACAGGTCAGACTGGTCCTCCCATTCACCCACTGTTGCAGAAGCACATACTATAAATGCTGCTGCCAGAATCAGTCAGTGCAGTAACCTTGTATCCATTTACTAATACCACTCCTGTACAAAGAAAAGACAAGGGGTTAACAACTGCACAGTACCTTCTTTCCTTTGCCCAACTGCAGTCCATAGGCTCATCAAAGTGAAGGCAGTCGAGGATGATGTGCCTGGCCTCCTCACACTTAAAATATAATTGTGATTTTCCTTAGGCTTCACCATGGGCTCTGTATCATGGCGGGCAGGTTCACAATGGGAAATACATCCTTCCTGGGCTTGGCAAGCAGAACATTCCATGTGTTCGGTTTGCAAGGCCACCCGGTGTCACTCGAGTGTCTCTATTAAGGCTTCCATATTTTTGTATTCCTGTCTCTGTTGTGGAGAAATTTTATATAAAACAAGCAGAGTCTCCAGAAAGGCAGTCAGAATTTAAGACTTTATTGCACAACATAGAAAACAATTGCGGAGCACATAAAGCCTGTCTCAATTCATGAAGTGAGCCCCAAGTGTCCAGAGTGCCCCGAATATATTACAGTTCTTATCTCTAAATGCCCCCCTTCCAGACTAGGTTCCCAGCATCTACTGTATGGAGGTTCCCATGATGTTTTCCCCACTCAGCACCTTTACCCATAACAATCATCTGGCGTCCAAGACCTTCTCATAACAATATTCTTGCCCATGGAGACATACCCATAACAGCCTTCTTTTCATAACAGTATTTTTCCTGGCAGGACATATTTGCCATCTGGCGATAAACATCACCTGATTACCACTTCTTCTACTTTTAAGGCCTCTGTCTGTCTGTCTGTCTGTCTGTCTGCCTGCCTGTCTGTCTGTCTGTCTGTCTATGTAATCCTGTGCTGGTAGTGTCAATAGCCTTTCAGTTGTTAATCAACTCCCAACTTAACAATTAAGTTGAACAATTAAACAGAGATCAGGGGGACCCATAAATAAAAACTAACTGGACTGCCTAATTAATAATTCAATAAATGATTACTTGTTGCACTAGCATCCTGTAAGGCTATGGGTAACATAATAGGCGGCTGTGCCAATGAGGGCTAAGCTGCAAACAACCTTGACATGACACAGTGCTTCATGCTTGAGAGAAAAGAAAAAAAGACAAGCCTTTAAAAATTGCTTCTTTAAGCTCCGCGTGTCTCCGAAGTACTTCCGGGTTGACGTAACCTTAATAGTCCCCGGGTTCTTGGTGAACTCCCCCTAGCGGCACCATACAGGGCTGAAGAGATGGACTCCATGTCCCATGCTGCCCTGTGGAAAACCGAGGAACCATTTCCATCCAGGGGAGCTGCCATCTAGCGTCCCGGGGGATATATTGCCCTGTAAAGGCTATTTTCTTCTGATGAGGGACGTCCCGGCCGGACTGAAACACTGGCCATCCATCACAATATGTACATATATATATATATATATACTGTATATTCGCATCCCATTTCCAAAAACTATGTTTTCATTTGCAGTGACAGGCTCGAGGCAGGAACAACGCCTGGGTATACCAATCTATCAGAGTGCACTCTCATGCATGCCCACTTACTCACTAACTCATCAGGTCAAATTTGTGTTGCCACTTCCCTAAACAGATGCAATTTTGGGATGTAGGAAGAAATTGTAATAGATGGAAAAATCTCATGTAGATGCAGTGACCAAGCAGGGAGTTGAATCTGTGAGGAACCAACATCTAAGAGTGCAGGTGCATATCATTCTATCCTAGAAACATTATTTTAACTTAAATTTTTTATTTTGCATTTGTGTTGGTTAAGTCAGTTTGGATTTGGTTTTAATTAGTCAAATTTTAAAAATTCACTACATTTGAAAAGGAAGAAGATAGAAGACACGGATGCTCCTTTTCTTAAATCATGCTTAATGCCTTTTAAACAAAATAGAAATCAGTGGTGCAGTGGGTAACATGGCTATTACAAAAAACCTGGACACCAGAGGGATTCCTAGTTGTATGTTGTATGGAATTTGCATGGGCTCCCCATGTTCTGTTGGGTTTTCGCCCACATCCAAAGATGCTGACATACTGATTAACAGCTCTAATGTAAGTGATTATGAGTGTGTGTGCGTAAATATGTTACTTGATGGATTGGCACCCTGCTCATGACTTTTTGCTGCCTTCCACCTACACATTCTTGCTAGTATTAGTTTCATCTCTGTACAGCCCAGTACTACAGTGGTCCCAAAGTGCAAGAAAATTAAAAAATTTGATGTGCACAATATATGAGCGGGAGCAGCATTAACAGGTGGTGCACATTGAGTACTGGGGTTGGCAGTATTGGTAAATGCACACAAAAAGTACAAAAGGAGGCAGTATTAACATATGGGAATACAAAGAATACAAAGGAGAGGCATCATTGCATAGCCAGGCATGTATGAATGCATGAATAAATCAAATAAATTACTTTTTTTTTTTTTGCATTTTGTTGTGATTAGGTGTGCAAAGTCCAGCCAGGTTAAGACTGTATCCAGCAGTAATATATTTTTTAAAGGTAGTCGCTTCAGGTACAGGTAAGTCTGTCTGTTTCAATCAGTAGTAATCCTTAAAGACAACCTTTGATTTACTAATCTTCTAGAAATTTCCAGAGAGTGCATTTAACATATGCCATTACAGTATTTACATATGTTAGTGAAATAAAGTTATTAGACGTTACATAAACATGACATATTATATGTACTAAAAGTAATTAACAACACAGAGGTAAATATACAGTATATGAGTAATCCAAATAATAATGCATTCATAAAAAGTGAAAATAACTTTTGTTCAAAAATGTGTACTTGTTACTTGTGGAGTATATTCAGATAGTCAGCAGAGGTTGATTTGTAAAACAAAATTGTGTTTTAATTGTTAAAATACAAATTATGTGTAATAATGCTCAAAAGTAATTTAGCATAATATTTACAACTGTATCCCTTTATTAGAGTAATTAATATTTATGTGAAACAGTTCAAAAAAATGTACTTTCATTGGCTAATTGTGAAAGTACAATTTAGTGGCCATTTTTAGATTATCCATAGTTTTTTTATTATATTAAAGTATACGTGTATTTTTCTAAATTGTTGCATCTGAAAGCTGATTTTCAACTTTTAGTTTAGAAAGAAAAGTAATTCATTTTAAAGTGCACAAAATGGGAACTGGCCTCATGAGCTATTAATGACTTATAATCTGTACTTCTCTACATGTTTATGTGTTTGCTTTTGTTGATCTCATATCTGTATATAACATGAGTAGCTGGATTTTTGTATAAAGACATTATTTATGACATACTGTATTAGGGCCCCAGTACTTTGTATTGTTTGTTCTACCATTTTTCATTAAGTTATTAGTGGAAAAGCATACAAGGTCCAACACAAAAAACAAGACTGTGCCTGTAACTCTTTTTATTTAACAAATCAAGAAAATGAACTATGATCACCTTCAAAATAGTTCCCTTCTGAGGTGATACACAGCTGCATATGATGCTGCCAATGTTTAAAGCAATTCTGAAGATCATTTTCTGAAAGGCCGTTGAGGATCTCCATTGTTTTTGCTTTCATATTTAGTACTGACAAAAAATGGGTTCCTTTGAGCACCAACTTGTACCATTCAAAAACGTGTGCACGAGATGTGTTCTCTATAATCCTCAGTCAATAATTGAAAAGTTTCCGCCACAAATTTCTTCAGTGTCACAAGAAACTTAACTCACTGTTCACCCTTGCATGCTGACATTTTCCGAACAAGGATAAGAAAACGTCTATATTTCAGCATCTAGTTGTAAAACTATCTCTTTGTTTCTCCTCTGTCCCCTCCCACTCTTTGTTTCAGAGCTATTGGGTTAGTGTCATTTTTTTGTGTTGGACCTTGTGTGTGTGTGTGTATATATATATATATATATATATATATATATATATATATATATATATATATATATATATATATATATGTATTTAAGTCCAGCACACACGTTTTATTTACACTATGTACAAAGTTCACCTCAGTCCCGCATAGCACACAGTACTCCAGCACCAATCACCCTCCTTTCTGGCCTCACAATGGTCCTCTTTGGGCTGCCTTCTCTCCACGCTCCGAAACCTTGCCCTCTTCCACCCGACACCAGCTCCCCGACTGTTGGAAGGCAGTCCCTTTTATGTTGCCCCGGATATGCTCCAGGTGCCCTTTGACGAACTTCCGCCGGCACTTCCTGGTGTGGCGGAAGTGGCAGCTGAGCAACTGGAAGCACTCCGGGTGACCCTGGACTACCTTCCGCCACCACTTCCTGGTGTGGCGGAAATGCTGGATTCCAGGGCTTCAGGAACCAGAACCCGCTCCCTGGCGGTGGCCGCGGGCCCCTATGGGGTTGAGCTTCCCAGCTCGGTTTCCGTGACCCCCAAAGCAACCAGGGCGGCTGTCCTCTCTTACCAGAGGTGCTATATAGGCGTCCCAGCTGGGTATGGCACCCAGCCACCCTTGACAATATATATGTAGTGGTCTAGGCATAAATGTTTGCTACAGGTTGGAATAATTTTCTGGTGCAGAAAGTATTTGGATATATCTGACACATAAATGAAATGTAACCTCTAAATGAGTGTGCCATTCTACAGCAAGAGTGCTACAAGACATTTCGTAGGTGGGAGCCCATTTTGATATAATCTTTCATGATATATTTGTTGATTTATTTGTACCCCTTGCAGCTGCTCAACAAAAACTTTCATAATCCTATGCACCCTTTATATTTCCTGCCCTGTTTTTTTTTATTTTAGACTAAAACTGTATTTTGTTATTTTTGTTTAACATTTAGCGGTAGAGTAGCCAAGGAAGTGATTGACGCCAGCTCAAAAATTCAGAGGGACCCGCCAGAAGTGCACAGGTAAGTCTCAAAAAGAAAAATGTTTCTTGCTTGTGTATAAATGACACATTCTGTTTTCCGTTTATCAATCATGTTTTTTAATAAAGTCAACTAAATAATTCAAATTTGATTGTTCTTATTATTTCATTATTAAGCATGTTTCTTATTTTTGTGCTGTTCTTGGAAATGCCTGATTTGTTATTATTTAATGAATGGTTCATTTGGCTTTCATTTAATACATATTACCGTGTTTGTGTACAAAAGAAGTCACGTGCTTAGAAAAAAAAAGTTTAAGATATTCTGATCTAAAACATATCAGTTGGGTCTTCTTTGCCAAAAGCAGGTAGTAAACTAATCATAGGTATTTTTTTCTCCTAGATCTACCATTGGCCAGAGTAAAAGTTTTACCTCTCTCCACAAGCAGCTCATCATCAATGTTGAACCCCTGCTCCCAGCACTGCCTTCACAAAATGATATAGAAGAGATTGTTCTTGAAAATGGTATGGGTCTTTATTGTGTTAACACCAGAAGTGGGTTTAGGCTGTATTTACTCATTTGAAACACACACTGACCGACCAGTGTAGAAGCAAGTTGCCACAAGCTCATTCTCTAAGTGTTGGAAATTTTTTTCCATTGACATATATAAGTTTCCACTGGGCATGGTAGATTTAGAGTGAATTAGCATAATATTTGGAATGTTCACTATTCAACTTGAGCTAGTCTTTCAAAATAACAAGTACTGCATGAGCTGTGTCAACATGCTTCAAGAAGGTTGTAGGCAGATAACAGTTTATGGCTCTGTTCTTTGCATTTTTATACTCTTTTTACTAAAACAAACAAGAAATTCAAGGTCGGGTGGATTTCATGAAGAGAAGACCGCCTCATGCAGACCAACAATTATACAGCAGTAATTTGGACAAGATGAGGAGAAAAGTTGGAGCTGTTTATAAATACATGCAGATATTCAGTACAAGTAAGTATTTGGATACTTTAATGCTTAACAAAACACATAAGAAGTAAACAAAACTTACTCAGCAACTGAACTAGTTATATAAACTTTTGTAAAATGATTGGGACCTGGCAAACGGTAATTAAACAGTTTTCAGTATTCAACATACAGCAGTCTTATGATAAATAATATATAATAAATAATAAAGTTCTATGTGTAATATCAAAATTAGTAAAGGACACTTCATAATCTTTTTTGATTACTACAGTTTGTCTGCCTATTTCTCCAAGACTTACCATTTGTTGCTTACTGTAAAATATAGTATTACAGAAAATAAAGTGTATAAAGTATATTGTTGAGCATATTCTGTAGAACAGGGGTCCCCAACTCCAGTCCTGGAGGGCCCCAGTGGCTGCAGGTTTTCATTCTAACCTTTTTCTTAATTAGTGACCCGTTTTTGCTGCTAATTAACTTCTTTTGAATTAATTTTAATTGACTTGTTTTTTAAGATTTGTTTCCCTGAATTTTTTCATCACGCCTCTGAATTGCTTCATTTCTTTACTTAAATGGCACCCAAGCAGAAATGAAATGTGAAGTGAGTGAGCCAACAGAAGACCAACTAAGTTGGGGCCTCAAACTCCAACCAATTTCAATTTCACTTAATTAGGCGCTGATTCTTGTTGTTAATTAAACACGTCCTTTAATTCCATGGCTTGTTGCTGCTCTCATTGTGCATTAGCAGACATTTCAGAAATTGCTGATTTTCTGTTTCCTAAGACCACTGGTAAAATGTTTTGTGGACCTGAGCAGATTAGCATTCTTGACCTACACCTTTCTTTATTTTCAGATATTGTATGACGGACACAGTTTGCTGGTCATGTTTTGGTTTATTTTGTATCTCATTATTGTTTGGCTGCTAATTAAGGAAAAAGAAACAATTAAGGGGGCTTAATCTTCAAGAGCAAATCGATTAAAAATTAATTCAAATTAAGTTAATTAGACCAAAAACAGGTCACTAATTAAGAAGAGGGTTAGAATGAAAACATGCAGCCACTGGGGCCCTCCATGACTGGAGTTGGGGACCCCTGCTGTAGATTATTTCATTGTTTTTATTCTTTTTGGTAAGATAGAAACACAGACTACTAATAGTTTGGCTCTGAAAACATTTAAGTACATGATTATAAAATATTTTTGTATAACGTCATTATAGCATAATGCTAGACCACAAATAAAATTTATTTTTAAGCTATTCTGAATAAAGGTATCATTTTAACTTGTTTTTTTCAGGATTGCTCAAGTGGCATATAAGACAAAATAGTCATTTACTGCATGTGAAAGTTGACATAGGACTTTGTTAAATAAAGAAAATATCCCTCAATTTTTACACTTAGTAAATCCAGTAATTAAGAGTTATATGAAGTTAGGGCCAATCCCCATAGCCTTAGGCAAAAGACAGGAACCAACTGAGAACACGGAATACATACTGCAACATACTGTAATTCAATAAAATATATAAATGTGTGTGTGTGTATATATATATATATATATATATATATATATATATATATATATATATATATATATATATATATATATATAATATCTGGTTTTAAGCATATTTTTACAGTTTTGTGGAGTCAAGTTAGTTTTTGTTCCTCATGAAAATAGCATGCATGTTTTTATTGTTTTGCAGAAACCGTATTACATTACTATTTCATACTGCTAACAGTATCTAAAAATGTATATATCACAGGATGTGTTGCTTATTTCTTACTATACAGTAAAACAAATCCAGTTAATATGAGTGTTAATCATCAGAATAAAAAAGACATTTTCATTTTAGTAAGCCTTTTTACTAGTATATTGTGCCACTAGAATAATAACAGGCATATCATATGAATGTCCCTTAAGTTTACCTTACCTTACATTCACTTATCCTTGTGGGGGTGGCAGTGGCAAAATGTTCAGTTCAACAGACCAGGCCATCCTATGACCAGCAACTCCTCCTCCTCCTTTGGAATGCCATGGTGCTCCCTGGACAGCTGATATATCTTTAAGTTCCCTGTTGTTTCCTGGATCTGTCTCTGGGTTATCTCCCATTTTTCCAGTTTTTAACATCCATACATGCCTGCTGTAATAAATAAAATAATACAGCTTATTCAAAACACAAGGATAACAAATGATGGATATATGCAAATATATACAGATTAAGGACAATAAGCAAATAAACAAAACATTGAGCTAAGCTGCTTTGGATTTCTTTCTCCCTTTCTGATATAAAAGGTTGCACAAAGTTATGAAAAGCTTTTGATTGATTTTGTGATATTTGTTGTCTTTTAGCCAACTGAATGAATAAATCTTCATCTAGCTTAAAATATCCTTAGATAAAGCAGTTTTGATATTCTTCAGAGCTCATCTGCACTCACTTACTTCTCACTGCAGCTCCTATATGTCCGAAGGTCCTGCATGACTATATACTGGCAGCCACAATGAATTAATGGAAGGTAAAAGTTTTGTTTTCCTCATAAATGTAGAAGAGGAGTATCAAACTCAAGAAACGCTGGCTACATCCTTACTTTTGGCCCTCTTTAAAGTGGCCTGCTGCAGTTTTTTGAGATTTTAGTCTTGTTTTACTAGCATAATATATGTCTGCTGAGAGCTGACGGTCAGTTAACTCTTTAACCCTAATCCACAAGGCAAATATGTTGCTTTTACAAATGGTCTTTCCTGCTAGTACTCCTCTTTGTCCTTTAGCAAGGCTGGACTCAATGTAGTTTCCAAGACAAACTCTGTTACTTTGTGTCTTTAGCTGTTAAGATCAGGCAATAGATTACCCTGTTGAGCAGAAGGGCTTTTCTAGGATGTTGTTGTGGACCACACCCTCATCAACATTTCTTTTCTGCTATGGAGTAGAAATTAAACCCAAAATTTGGCTGTTGTAGTTGAAAGCAGATTGCTAGTGCTGACACTGTGTCATAAATTCCTGGGCATTTTCCCATTAGTTTCTTGGGCACACATAAGCCCAACCTTATGCTTGGAGTAAAGTTTTATCCATCAAGGTTAGCAAAGGATGAATTATGGTCATTTATTTCAATTACCAAGGTGATAAACAGTATGAGATGTCTCCTGCACAAGTGTCATTCAACTGAGACAGATACAGTCTTGTTAGATAGAAATCCATGTGCTGGATTCAAAGACACCACTGTACCAGTTCTATAGAGAAAATTAAACTTTTGGGTAAAGTGGGTTAGTAAGTTCCAATAAAGGGAGGCAGGAGGTATTGCAGCAAAGGTTTGCAGCTGCATCTGAAATGTCTTGTGCCATGCCAAGGAAAAGAGGACAATGCCATTATGTCCTACAGCCACTTAGGGTCTGAGTAGTAGAGGCCTCAGCCTTTCTGACTCATTTTGTTTTTGTTCACAAGAAGTCTGTCCTCCTAAATGTCATAAACAGATCTGTTGATCAAGAGATTAGAAGTTTTTATGTTTAAGTTTGTTTAGTTTTATTTTTTTGGTAATTAGTTGTTGAATGAGATTTAAGGCTTAAATGTTCACAGAAATGTCAATGTGCATTTCTTTTTTGGATCATTTCCAAATTTAAATTATTGTTCATTATTGAAATTGAATTAACTTTTTGTTAACAACATTTTACCACATCTGGAATTTTATTTTATTTATTTGTCTTTTTCTTTGCCAGCCATCTAATGCATATCAGTGAAACCATTTGCACAATGCTTAGCAGAGGTTAAAGGAATGTTGGTTTCATACATAAAAGTGATTAAGTGTATTTTTTGAATTAATAATATTTAATAAAGTTATTTTTTCTTAATGTCTAAGAATAAGTTATGTACAGTACCTGTACACAAAAATGCCCAAGTACTATCAAATATGTTTACATGGTAAAAATAATACTTAATGTCATCCACCTTTTCAGTATTGATGGATATGCCAGTATGAAGCTGGTAGTTTTGCTAGTGAAAGCAGGCATTTATCATTGCTTATACAGGAGTATGTACTTGACAGCAGTATTCTTAGAAAGCTACAGTAAAATCATTAAAGTGAACTGTGGCAATGTCAGCGTTTAGACAGCAGTTAGCATTAAAACATTTTACATTTATTATTACAACAATATATTTAGTTATAAATGTGAAGAAAAATCAGACTATACCAGAAAATGTTAGATGTTTACACAGATATACATTGATATAATTCAAAACTGCATGGAAAAATGTATATCAAAGTGATCTAATACTGATATCTACAACATACATTAAATGCTTGAAATAGTTAGTAGAAAATATAGTATTTACATACAAACACTCAAGCCTTTTGAGATTGAGAGTTAAAAATAGTAAAGTTGTTGCAGGAATCTTTTGTCATTGTTACATCACCTTTCCCAAATGGGCAAATAAATAAATAATAAGGACTTGTTTAACCTGGCACAATGGGGCAGCAGACATTTATGAAATATTCAGAATACATTACTTCACTATGTAGAATATAACATAAATATTATATTTACAGAGTCAAATCATTTTAAATAATAGTAAAATTTACTATGATTATAAGCAATTTATTATTTTGAATCCCAGTGTTAATTTATATATCCACAGGCTGTTGTATTTGATTTTTTCAGGAAATATATTCTGCGTTATAAACAAATTTTTTATCCCTGTCAAGGTCAAATGGTCATCATTGCAACTGATTTTTTAAACATGAATTGGTTTAATTTTATAATAGGTGATAAGTATATTACATTAGAATATATTTTCAGCATATAATATTAAATAGGCAGGAGTATAATTTAGCTAAGATGTTGGTCTTTAAACCCCAAAGCTGCTAGTTTGATTCCTGCCTGTGATTCACTGTGTCACCCTACAGAAGTCACTTAACCTGCCTGTGCTCTAAATATAAAAAATATTAATACCAGTATACAGTTGTAACATATCCTGAACTTGGACATTATCTTGGGTTAAAGCTCAGGCAAATGTAAAATAATAATAATAATAATAATTATTATTATTATAGTAATAATAACAATAATAAAAATAAAAGGATAAACCAGTATGTAAACAGTAACATTTTCACAATAAGCCTTAGATCACTATGAATTTTTGTGTAGAAAATGATGTATATTAACAGAAGATCCTGTCCATGGCTTCTTTTGTGTTCATACATATTGTAATAGCATTCTTTAAACAATAAGCTTTCATATACAGTACAAAATGTAATATACCTACAGACCAAAATCTAGCAGTACTTTTGTTTGAGGCCAAGAATGCAATGTAAAGTTCAGCAAAAAGTGAAAGTGAAAACACACAACAACAAACTGCATTATTACATAAAAAAATTGAAGAGGAGACAAGGCATTTACAGGACACAGCACATGTACAGCCCATTTTGATTTTATTTTTACGCATCTGACAAAAATGAGAATGGGTTTTTCTTCAAATATACACTGCAAAATTTAAGTGATGGAGAGAAAACTATTTACAAGCTTAAGTGAGTAGCACTTAAAGTCTCTTTCACACATTCTTGAAACTCAGAATCTGCATTTATCAAAAGCAAATTAATTCCATTATTACAGCATGAATGACACTCAAGAAAACTCCAGAAAACACTTGTGTTTTCTCTTTTTTGATAAATGTTTAATAAAGTGCCATTAAAATTCATAACTTGGTTGCTGTTCAAGCCTTAATTTTGGAGGTATCCATAATATCAACAGGGAGAGCACCAAAAGTTTTGGTACTGGTATTGCTGTAATCAGAATGTATAGCTGCAGCCCAAGATATACTGTTTGTATGTAGAGATGAAAAACTGCAAAAGTAAGTATGGTATATTGTTCCTAGAGTCAGACTGCTAAATAAAATAACTGGACCATATCCTCAGAAATTCTTTTGTCGGTTTATCTGAAATAACACTGCAGACAGGGAGCATGAAATAATAAACTAATAAATGAAAACATTGTGCTAACAATGGGGAACAGGATAAAAAGTGCCAACAAATGCACACCTACAAAAGCATATGGAGACAAATGTGCACAGTGACAAATTCATGTAGCTTGTGAGTTGCTGTTTCCACCTGTGTCACTGTGGAGAAAAGTGCAAGAATTTAATTTAGTGGACACAAACAAATATAAATAAAAGTGTTCCTCTGTATCTTAAAATTTTATTGTCTATAGGCGGTTGAGCCAGAAGTGTCCAAAAACTCATGAAAGTTGCTTTTAGCTAAACATTCAGCACTTCACACATTTCAAATATGGATTCACTCCTCAACACTAGAAGTGCCATAGCCAATGCCAATTGGTGTTGTGTTTTTAAATCTTTAATTATTTCATTGCTGCACTTTAAATGTCCATCTTGCTGCAACTCTGAAATTCAATTGTGAAAACAAGACTGGATATATTTTTCTATATTTTTTAAACATGAAAGGCCCCATATTATTGCCATAAGCAATGCCTTTGAACATTGGTACCCAGGTGTCAATCACTGTCTCTCTCCTCCGGCTCACACTTGACTTCATCTTCTAATCCTTTTTACCTCGCTATTTCCTCTTCTGTTGCAGTTAGCAGCAGAAGTGAACATTGTTTCTCATATAGTTGTCTTCAGAAGTCAACTGTAAGATATTTAATATATGTCGCCCTTATATTCCCTCACATTATTTCACTACATGTGATAAAGAAAAAAACAAATCTGAAAACCGTTGTCACTCCAGTTGTTTCAGTTATGTAAAAAAACAAGTATATACTTGTTGGAAATAGAATCACAATGCTTTTTACACACCATGGAATATGAAGTACACAGCCAACATGAATCTGATGTGGGGAAGGAAGAACATGAAAACTGGAACATGCCACAGCACATGGACGGTGTGATTTGACCATGAATAAAAAGCACAGTTGTGGATGATGGTTCACTCACAAATTTTCACAGATATGGCAGACCCAATAATTAATGCAAATGCAATAATAAATGGTAGGCATTCTTTGTGAAAATGGAAGTATTGATGCAACATGACTGTAAATGAGGCGCCTTTAAGGAGAAAAAAAATGTGATTTCAGTACAGCTATATTGAAATGGTGGTACATGTTTTGAATTACATACATGATTTGATGACAGATGCATACACACACAAAGAAAAATGACTGTTTATTCTTGTGTGTGCAAACTTAGCCAGGTATGCTGTGTCTGTGAAAACATTACAAATGAGGTACATTTACTCACAGATCGCTCTATCCAGAATGGGTTTTTCCTTTCTCATGTAAAACTAACCATGTGTTATAAGTACAGTAGTGTAGACATACCTGTTGATGAGCAGTTGTTCTTGATAAAATGTTTCTGCCCTTTCATGTAGTGAAAGATAAACAAAACTTGCAAGTTTAGAATCAAATTTGGATAGCTGTAGATGAAAATCAAAAAAATATACACAATAGATATAATTCCTTATTTGGAGCAAGATCATACTGAGTTGTCAGTGAAAGGTAATGTGACTGGTGATGTGGCTTGAGAGCCTTTCACAGGCAATGTCACAAAAATCATAACTGACAATATTTGCACTCCACTTTGCGCAGCAAATAAGCTGCTTGTCAAAAACATAAGTCAAAAACCTTAAATAAAATAATACTGGAGCTGTCAATCCACCGTGAAAAGACACAGAATATAATCAAGTAGACAGACACTGATAAAAGTGCAAAGGCAGTCTGATAATGTACACGCAGCAAAACCTAAGTGAATGCAGGACACCCATTTTTGGACTGTACTATACTCAGCCCATCATGCTGCCTGCCATTTACCTACATGATACATGAATTATGAAAGTAATACTGTAAATTTATCAACTGTTTATTCTATATAGAAAAATATTGGCCTGACTATTATATATGCTTTTACATAATATCAATATAATAGAAATAATATTTAATGCTTCCAGATTGAAAGTGTCATCTTGCTTATTAAGATAAGTGGTTTTATTCTGAATCGGAGAGCAACTTTGGAAAGCCACTTGTGTCACAACATATCTGCATGTCGTTCTTGCTCCCAGTAGAACAAAGCTGGACAAAATTGGAAAATGCATGCACAATAAAACAAAAACTATGTAAAGTATCTCCATGAAAAATGAGTTTCTATTACATGTATTATTTTATATTGTCTATCTATGTTTTAAAATGGCATTCTGACAGAAACCAGAACCAGAAATGCATAACTAAAGATCTAATTTCTTTTCCTTGTGATTCTCTCTTTAGATCTGTTCTACCAGTGTCCAAAGACATCATTGCATATCAGAGATAGGCAGGCTTATGAAGTGTCTCTGTAGAAAAAATTACTGCTTAGAACTGAACTTTATTTTTACATCTCATACGTGTAGTGTGAAATACTTCTTAGCTAACAAACTAATCTTGTGTTTTAATAATATATTGTTTAATGTTTTGTTTTGTTGACCTTGCCAGTATAACCATAATTTTGCTGTATCATAAATCAGTAGTTTTATTTTAATTCTGACCATCTTTGCTGCCTTCCTGAAATGAGCTATATGTAGAAAAAAAATGTTTACCGCTAAGTGGTCAGAAGAACCTCACGTCTTAATAGAAAATATCTAAGTGAACACTTCACTGAACCTTTACAGAATGTAATGAATTGCTTTCTAAAAAAATTAGACTTCATCTTTAGAATCCATCAGCTTAACATATATGACATACATGTATTTCTGTGATATACCATATTTGAGATGCTGTTATTCAAAGTTTGCTTCACCAAAGGTATATGAAAGTGCCACAAAGAAGCCAAGAAAAATCAGACTAAAAATTATATATAGATTAAGCAGGGCACAATCTAAAAAATATTAATATACAAATATGTCTTAAAAAAGCAAAACATACATGATGGGCTGTTTGTCTAAGAATGTAATATTAAATGCTGAATTAGGGAATGCCAGAGTTACAGCAGACAACATAGATAGATGTCTTCCTTATTTTATGTTATATTTGGGTGGATGAATAAATTATGTTTTTCTGTTACTGAAAGAAAAGGGTTATAAGATTCTGTCCTTGCCTCAATATGATTAGAAAGTGAGGGTGCTTTAGCATGAAAATTTATTCTGGAAATGTTATCAGCTTTGGAAATGTTTTGAGCTTCCATAGTTTATGGAAAGTTTAATGGTGGCAAAAATCTTATAATTACTAAATTTGTAGCTAAATACCTAAATTAAAAAGTTAAAGAATTAGCATTATAGTTCAGATTTTAAGCAGTTCTAAATGTTTCTTATTTGTTTGGTCGTTTCATATTTATAGTAATTATTTGTGTGTCCATTTGCTTTTAATCCTAATTTTTTTTTAAATTGTATATTTATTTTTATATTTGTCTCCACAACCTTGCACAGAAAGCCATAGCATCTTGCTTGTGTTACATGTGTCTAACAGGTGCATTGCAGTTCTTGTCATATAAGCAGCTGATGTTTCAACTAAGCTTTGTCCCTGCGGACCAAAGTATGCTTAGCCCCTAATTGCAAGTTTGCTGGTATATATTTATCCAAGCAGTGCCAGAGAAGAAACCTAGTTAATTGGAAAATGATATCATGGAAAATAGGAGTAGTCTTAATCACATTTGGCTTGTCTTAGACCATGTAGGTTTTACAATGTTTGAAATTGAACTGGTAAAATTTGATTTCGTTGACACTGAATTTATAAGATAAATCAATGAGTTTGCAACTAGAATGAAACAGCCAGTAAAACAGCATTTACCATCATTAACAACTAATTTTTTTTTGAGGTACATTGCAAAAATAAACCTGCCTTGGCACCCTACCTTGTGCTTGGTGCTGCTGATTAAGCAGCTCTGAAAATAGACGAAATATCAGACATATTTTGTTCCACTTTGGAGAAACTATCGTTCTAAATGATTTTTTTCTTCATCTAATTGGGAATCATTGACATTCTTCATTCATATATATATATATATATATATATATATATATATATATATATATATATATATATATATTCACGGCATTCGAAGTCTGTGTCACAATCTGATAGTGTGGGTGGTTACCTACCAGGTAACGCTTTGTGGTTGGCCAGCAATCTGCTAACATCCGCCACGGTGCCCTCAGTTTGTGAAGAGCAGATCATAGAATGGTTGAAATAGTTTACTGTCAAATAAATGCAAAGAGTACACGACACGTGTTTCGCCCTCATTCTGGGCTCATCAGGTGTACACACTCCACTGCACTCCCTCTCGGGAATCGAACCTCGGAGTCAGAGGCGATGCCCCTAACGTTGCGCCACGGCGTGTGGTTCGTTTATTTGACAGCATGTAGATCGGGGTAATTACATTCACGGCATTCGAAGTCTGTGTCACAATCTGATAGTGTGGGTGGTTACCTACCAGGTAACGCTTTGTGGTTGGCCAGCAATCTGCTAACATCCGCCACGGTGCCCTCAGTTTGTGAAGAGCAGATCATAGAATGGTTGAAATAGTTTACTGTCAAATAAATGGAAAGAGTGCAGTGGAGTGTGTACACCTGATGAGCCCAGAATGAGGGCGAAACACGTGTCGTGTACTCTTTGCATTTATTTGACAGTAAACTATTTCAACCATATATATATATATATATATATATATATATATAAAATGTATATTTAGAGAGATAAAGAGTGAGAGATAACATTGAGAGAATTGGGAAACTGCAAATTGTTGACTCATTTAGAAGAATGAATTTAAAATAAATAAATAAAAGCAGATGCTATGAAGCTTAATTTTTCAAAAGAACAGATGCTATGGAGGAACATTTCTGAAAACAGCAGTCTGTCTTCCTAACCTTCTGGTTTATTACACTTAGGTTATGTTTATTCCAGGCAGAATTTTTATGTGTGAACCTGTGGGCAGAGCTGGAATCACAAAGGTTTGGTGGAGAAGCATCTTTGTGTCTGTAGATGAAAAAAGGAAACATGTAAGACCTTTGCCTCAAGATTTCAGCCCTTCTATTCACTGTCGGCTTTGTTACTGACAGTATCTAATGTGCAGATAGTTCTGACTAAAACTGATAGAAAGGTACCAAAAGATCATGTGGTCTGAAGAATTCTGATTCAGGTTGATTCATGCATATTGGAGAAACAATTTATCACATTCCATGTCAGTCCATTAGTCCTTTCTCCTGAGTGTGAACAGTGGGTACTGATAGTGGCAGTTCAATAGTGTGAAGTGTTTAAGGCAAACATTGAGTTCTGTCATGCAAGTAAATGAACCTTTCAGTGCCACGGGATAGGTGAACTTTTTTTTATTAAACACGCTTATTCCTTCATAGGAAAGAATTTTTTTTTTCCATCAGGATATAAGGCTAGAGAAGTCCTAGAATTATTCCAGCAACGTCACAGAAGACCCAGCTTAATGCAGTGCATTCCCCAGAGAGCAGATTTGTGCAAAACTAAGTATTTGTGGGATAAAATGGAGCAAAGTGTTGGAGTTGATCTCTACCACCAACTAATATACTCAGCCTATGAGACAATTGATGACAACATTGGCAAGTATCCTAATGCCACATATTTTCCACCTTTTAAGTTCCTGCTCCTAATGAATCATTAGGTAGGAATACCTAATAAATTAGCCACCCTGTGTGTATATGTGTATACAGTTATATCTGGATTAGTAAAAAAGTCAGTTTAAGTGAAACAAAAACACAAAGGAGAAATAAGTAAAGAGAGAAACCAGAGTATCAAATGGAAATGATAAAAACAAAATCAAACCTGTTGGCTAGTTAGACCAAGCTTTTTAAGGTTTTTTACTGTCTAGCAGGCGGTTTGGGTTCCCCACTTTCTCACTTTCCAATACATCACAGAAGTTCTCCCTCTCACCTTCTGCTTCTGTCTTTCTCTGTACTTATAGGCTTTCCTTTCTCAAGCCACTGAGGCATAATCTGAATCAGCTACTAATTCTATACTCAAAAGGTTTCTTGCAAGAAGCAGTTTTTAAACCCTGTTGCAGGGTACCATCTGTGCCAAAGATCAGAATGTTTTGGTTTACCAGTTCAGAATGATCTCTGATGGTTCTGAGTCATTGCATTTATGATTTATAGCCTTCCTCCATGGCAGTGGGGTGTCACTTCTCTCACTTCCAATTTGGAGGAGTTGCACTCACCCTCTGTTGCCATAATTCTATAATTGTCCATAATTTCCCTAATGCAATTGAATAATTCACTTCCTGGGCCTTTATAATACAAACTCTGCTTTCTGCCTTCTGGAAGGCCCTCTACCCATCCAAGTGTGCAGATTTGTGATCTGACTCCTGTTGTACATTTCTGTCTCTTCGGACCCTGTTGACTTGTACACACTTGCTCCTAAAAGTCCTAAACAGTATAAAGTGTTCAACAAATATTTAATGTATCTGATTTTCTCTATTATTTGTATTTCTCACAGTGAATCTCCAGTTAAAGCTGATATTAAAAAAGTGACCCTGCAAAAACAAATGACACAAATAATAAAAAATAACTTAAGTTTGAAATACCCCATGTGAGGGAGTTATTTACACCTTGGACTCAGTTAGTTACAATAAATACAAACAGATGTTTCCTGTCACTATTAATCAGTCTTATACAATTTTAGCCCAATCTTTCTTTTAGGACTGCTTCAAGTCATTTGTTGGTTTTTAGCATGAGCTGCATTTGTCAGGTAAACACATAAAGTCTTAATGCAGTTTATGTCTGAACTTTAACCCAGATTGAAATGTATTTTTTCTTAACATATTTTAAAAGTATACTCACTCGTATGTTTTAACACCATACCTTGCTGCATGACTCAGGTGTGTTTTGCGTCATGTCTCGGACTGATGGCATAAAAGTCTCTTGAAGAATGATGATCAGAATTCATGTTTACTTCAGGGATAGTAAGTATACCAGGTGCTATTGCAACAAAGCATCTTCAGACTGCCACCACCATATATGTATACCTTTGGTATGAGATTCATACTATTGAATGCAGTGTTAAGTCTGCTCTTAGCATGACAGGGCCCATTTCAGCCATAATGTAAAACTTTTTAAATATTTGTCCATAGAACATTGCTCCAGAAATATTGTGATCAAATCAAATGATGAATCCATTTGTATTTTGACAAACCTGGCATGGTAATTTATTCTTCTTATACTGTTATTGTACCAGCTTTGCTACACCGCCATGCATTCTATTTTTGCCTGGGGTCTTTCTGATATAGAAGACATGAACATAAATCTCGGGTAAAAGAGGTCTACAAATCTTTAGATGTTATTATAAGATTGTTTATAATTTCACAGAAAATTGTACACCTTGCTTTTAGAAGGATTT